>NC_135954.1:41626426-41926426 GCF_053455715.1 Rhinoraja longicauda | reverse complement strand
GTGGGTAATGACAGTGTAAAGATTAAAAATATTTCTATGTCATTCGCAGTTCGTGGTAAGACCTGTTTCTGCATTTAAAACCTACTCCGATTCAAGCTCATAATTGAGACTTAAATTTCACTTTTTTTCTGAGGGCTGTTTAGAACCAATATTGCAGGCAAATTGTGAATTTACTATTTTAAAGTAGTAAACTTATTCTGAACAAAGACAGTACAGCTCAGCAACAGGCCCTTTGTCCCACAAGGTCTGTGCTGAACAAATGCTGAAATAAATTAATTTCATCTGCTTGCACATGGTCCATATTCTTCCATTTCCTACATAACCATGTGCTTTTCTAAAAGCCTCTTAAATGCCACTATCTTATCAGCCTGCACCACTACTTCTGCAGCATGTTCCAGGCACTCACCTCTGTTTTTTTTTAAAAAGACTTCCTTGAGACATCTCCTTGAAAGTATTCCCTCTTACCTTAAATCTTACCTCTAATCTTTGACGTTTTCACCCTGGGGAAAAAGGTCTGACTGTTTACCTGTTTACCCTATCTATCATAATTTTAGAGTCGAGAGAGTCCAGAGTGTTTAATTCTCATATGTCCCGAAATGGAACAATGAAATTCTTACTTGCAGCAGCACAGCAGATATGTAAACAGAGTACTCTGTAAACACCATAATAAACAAAAAAGTTCAGTACATTGAGAAAAATAAACAAACAATAATAGTGCAAAGACAAAAGCTATGCCCCCATAGTCTATGTAGTTTGGAGCTTATTTAAAGGTTGTAATGTTTAATAATATGATGGTTGTTGGGAAGAAGCTGCTCCTGAACCTCTCCTTGTAACCAAATCTCCCTTATCCAGGCAGCATTCTGGTAAACCTCCTCTGCACCTTTTCAAGTCTCCACATCCTTTCTGTAATAGGACGACCAGAACTGCACACAATATTAGAACTGCGTGCAATGTTTAAAGTAGGATTTAACTGGGTGTGTCATACTTTCAGTTGTTCTCAAATTGCAAATCTTCCTGTAGGAATGGTTTATATTGAGATTCTATTTATAATTATTGTTCTTTATTTTTAAGAACTTAAAGAGTACTTTTTATAGAAAATCTGGTTGGAACATGGTTATTTTGTAATTATATTGTTCATTTTTATTTTAGTTGGAAGAATATCTGAAGATACTTTGGCACATGTGTCAAAGGATAACCTCTGTTACATTTGTGGTCCACCTCCAATGATAGAGTCTGTTTCTCAACAGCTGGAAAAACTTGGTGTTCCTAAAGAAAGCATCATTTTTGAGAAGTGGTGGTAGTGAGAGTCTGAAAAGGCAATTGATCTTATTCTGGTAATATGGTAGCATATTATTAGTTTTGTATAGCACATTATTGCAATGTATTTATTGCAAAGTGGCCTGTATTTGAATTTTATTCGCAGTTAAAAGTAATGCATGATGCAGAACTTTGAGATTGATATCACTGGCAATAATGTTATTCCAATGGAGAATGTATTCAAATGATATTTTATGTCATAAATTATATTCTTGCTTCTCTGAAAAACCTAAAATACTCAGTAAAAGTTTAGTTTTTAAACTTTTCTGAACGAACTATGAAAAATCAAGTTTACTTCTACATTTCTTTGGTAGACAATTGAAATGTTATCTGCCACCATTATCATCATATCAATGCAATTTTTCTTTGGGACCAGACTCTAATACCACAGTCGAAACTGGATCTCAGTCTAACTCCTGCTGCACATCATGAATAATTCCAGCAAAAATTATTCCATTGCAGGAATCTTTGTAATATTGAAGGATAAATGTCTGTACTTTGAAAAAAAAGCTACCAAGACTAATTCCACCTTTCAATAAATGTAATACAAATTCGCAACATTATTTATGAAACCACTATTTTCATGAGTACCCTTAAGTTCTACATGTTTAATTCAACAATCTGGTTATATGTGGTTTTACTCTGAGTGTGAATTAGATGCATAACTATTTTCAAATGAAATAGTAATAAGCAGCTAGTTGTCTTGACAAATTGCACCAACATAATTCAGTAGCTATGCCTGTGATTCATACTTCTGAATCATCTTGATATAGCCACTGGTACAAATATCTCGTATAAAGTCTTTGGATAGATCAATAGGATGTATACTTTGGATATGACTTCACAATTATCAGTTATGAAACAGTGGAAGATTTTAGCAGGTAATTAGATTTAAGATGTAATTTATCATGAACTACAAATTATTTATATTTGAATAATTCAAATTATTTGAATTTGATTTAGAAAATGTCAATGTTTTTATTCTGTATGATCTTAGAACTATGGTATCAAGAGGGGTGACTTTGGCAAAATAAAAATTATATGTCTCATGTCTACTACAATAAGTTATTTAAACTGCTTTTTCCCGTGGCTCTTTTTCAATTGCATTTGTAGTTCATTTCACCCTTCTAGAGACTTTATTTGAAAAACAAATGCAACCACATTTTCTTTTCGAGAACATCAATAATAGTTCAAAAATCTTAATTTTTTTATATGCTAGGATTTGCATCAGTCATACTCTACCTACCTATTAATAGACAAAACGTAAAAAAATATTTTGCACACAATAACCCAGTTAACTTTACATTTGGCTATTTATCACAATGTTGCAGTATTTTAAAGTTTAAATAATTATGGACTAAGCCCTTAATACTTTAGAAATATAGCACAGAAACAAGCCCTTTGGCCCACTGACCAGCGATCACCCGTACACTAGCATTATCCTACACTAGGGACAATTTACAATTTTACTAGAGTCAATTACTTACAACCCTGTATGTCTTTGGAGTGTGGGAGAAACCTGAACATCTGGAGAAAACCTATGCAATCACAAACTCCATACAGGCAGCACCTGTAGTCAGGATCGCAACAACTCTACTGCTGGGCTACTGTGCCGCCCTAACCATACCTTTATCGCATGAATAGGAGTATAATAGTACCTGTTCAACACCTTTGCTTCCAACTTAAATGGAACTATAATTAAGCTGCCTTTTTAAGGATCTTTATCGAGAAATACCATACGGAAACAGGCTCTTTGGCCCACCGAGTTTGCACCAACCATCAACCACCCATATTCATTCATTCTACATTAATAGCCAATATGCTGTTCTTCCATTCTCCTCTGCTACACGTAGGGGCAACATCTTGGGGATGTGGGAGGAATCTGGAGCACCTGGAAGAAACCTAACTGGTGACAAGAAGAACATGCAAAGTCTACATGTTTCTCAAAGGCTCCGGTAAGAAGGCAAGAAAATGGGGTTGAGTGGGGAAAAAATAGATTAGCCATGATTGAATGGCGGAGTAGACTCAATATGCTGAATGGCCTAATTCCGCTCCTGGGTCTTATGTCTGCTACCAGGCTGATGAATGTTTCATTACAAAATAATTCATAAATATAAATGTTAATCCCTACTACAAACTTTATATGACAGTACAGAAAATAAATTGATAAAATCTTTTCACGGGTGATATGTCATTAATTGTAAATGTAAAAGGGAAATTTGTGTTTGGGGTGGGCATTGTGTCTTCTGGTATATGGGTTTATTTAATGAAGCATAATGGAATAAAGCAAATCTAATGATGAGATCTGCATTATATCTCTTGCATTCACCAGCATGCTTCTCTTAAATTATAGTTAGAAATATAAATCCCTGAGGTCTGATATTATTTGTGTTGTAATGCAATATTACTTATACCTTTGGCTGTATGACAGAAATATGCAAAAGACATTTTTGATGTGGTATTTTATATGCACTACACTCCCCACCCAACTTAAAATTCTTTTAGTTGGTGAATATAATTATATGTACATCTCAACACACTTGTGCATAACTATAAGTAGACACAAAATGATGGAGTAACTCAGCGGGTCAGGCAGCATCTCGGGAGAGAAGGAATGGGTGGCGTTTTGGGTTGAGACCCTTCTTCAGACTGTGCATAACTATATGTAGTTAAGCTGCTTATAGTTATGCCTGTGCATAACTATAAGCAGACACTGGTGTATCTTGAATAATCCTGTTCCAAGCATTTATGTATGTTGATAATTAAAACACAACAATGGATCAATGAATATATGCAGTGAATGAAGCTACACAGAGAAGACAAATCACTGCCGAGAAACCGGATCGCTGACTTTTACGCATTTGAATTTCAATATTGTTATTTGTATAAGTGAAAATTGGGACAATCACGTAAATCAAACAATTCTCAGAATTTGATTCTGCACTTCAAGTTGATGCAAGGTGTCATCCATCATGCAACACTTATTTGGAGCTGAAAGCACTGATATATGACATGTTTTGTTAGCTGTCCCTTCTTTGCACTAGACCTCTGTGTGTGGATGAGCAACCATTACATCCTAAATGGATAGTAATGGCAGAAACAAAGAATCTCAGGAGTACTACATTGGGATTTAGTTTTTCTGTGAAGCTCAATAACTTGTATTAATGTGGATATTTCTTTTAGTTTTGTCATTAATGCAGCATTTAAAAATAATCAACTTCACACAGTTGCAGAGTACTTTCATCCGATACATCAACTCAATTGGCTAAAAGACATCTAAAATTGTCTACTGGCTCTCTTCCTTTTACCATCAGTCTGAAGCCATCCTGAAACATCAGCTGTCCATTTGACTCCACACATGCTGCCCTGACCCATGGAATTCCTTCAGCAGCCTGTTTTTTGGCAAACGGATTTGTCAGTAAATAAATAAGAATGTAGCTTCTGTTAAATATCATCAGCAGGATTGATACATATGTTCCAAAAGGCAAAAATGCTAAATATTTACATTAATCCCTTTCTTTAAAACAACCAGAATCTTACAGCTAATTACATATAATTACTTCTTGTTTGCAAATGGTCAGGAGCCATCTGTCCTTATTTAAACTAATGAATGTCAAACAGAAACAACACTCAGATAATTGCTTTCACTGTACAGAATTCATTACTCAGAAATTTTAGAAGTTTACTTGAGTTGGATCGAAAATGTTAGTGCTCAATTTATCACTGGTCATTCAAGTTGAGCAGAAACCTATCCTGATCATTGCTTGAAAACAAGACTGGTGATTGTGGACCTGGGCCACATTAAACGATCAGTAATCGATTGCTACCAATCCAGGCTCGGATTTTTTTTATTCTGAGAGATCATGAAGGATTTTCAGAAAATGGCGCCTAAATGCATGAAGCCATGTTTTTTTGGACGGATCTTATGTGGTTTTATCATTCCAGAGTTTATGAAAGACACAATAGTGTGGAATAATTGTTTTGAGTCAATAAAAGATGGACTGAGGCAGTGTCGATAGAGACTGTTGGCCCTGTAGATAGATGTGTGTGGCACGTTCAGATAAACAAGTGTTCTGCACATTAAAATGACATGAACCAATTTTGTGCACATTTCTGGAAGCAGTAATACTACTTGTTAACAGCGAATTACTATAGTGATGCAAGATTTTCTGTCCAGTAGACCTATTGGAGTACTCCCCAACAACTCTCACCAACTTCTGCAGATGCACCGTAGAAAACATTTTATTGCATCATAGCATGGTTTGGGAACAGCTCCATCCAAGACCGCAAGAAATTGCAGAAAATTGTGGATGCAGCCCAGACCATCACACAAACCAACCTAGGAGATAGGATTGTCTCCTATCCTCACTGATTGTGGTATGATGAAGAAGTTGAGGATGCTGTTGCAGAGGGCATTGCTGACTCCATTCCACAAGTTTGGAGATGAGCTTGCATGCGATAATGGTAGTGAAATAAGAACTATAGTCAATGAATAAGAGTCTGATGTATGTCTCCTTATCCAGGTGTGCCAGGGATGAGCGTAGGGCCAGGGAGATGGCATCAGCCATGGACCTGTTGTGGCTGTAGGCAAACTGCAGTGGGTAAAGGCTGCATAGTAGGCTGGATTTAATGTGTGCCACAACCAGCCTCATGAAGCACTTCGTGAAGGTGGATGTCAAGGCCTCTGAATGGTAGTTATTAAGGCATGAGATTTTGCTTTTCTTTGGCACCTGGATGATAGTGGTCTTGAAGCAGGTGGGTAGCTCAGAACAAAGGGCAAGATTAAAGATGTCCGTGAATGCTCCCACTAGTTGGTCTGTGCATTTCCTAAGGACGCTGCCAGGGACTCCATTCAGGCCGGTTGCTTTCTGAGGGTTCAGATGCTTTCTGTGGGTTCATGCAGTGGGGGTTCTGCGTGTAGTTCTGGCCACCACACCATGGGATTACCCTGACATCCATGTTAATCCCATTTTCCAGGTGAAAAAATACCTACAGTGACCTGTATTCACATTTCTAGATTTCCTTCATCTATCTCTGGGTTGCCTGCTTGACTCGTTCAAGGCAATAGTTCCTCCTTGGAGTGCAGGAGGATGAGGAGAAATCTTATAGAAGTGTATAAGGTCATGAGGGAATAGATAGAGTAGAGTCTTTTACCCAGAGGAAATAGGTTTAAGGTGAGAGGCAAAAGATTTAGTAGAAACTTTTTCACACAGGGTGGTGGGTATATGGAATGACCTGCCAGAGGAAGTTGGAGGCAGATGCTATTAAAACATTTAAAAGACATTTGGACAGATACTTGGACAGGAAAGGGCCAAGCATAAACAAGTGGGACGAGTGTAGATGGGGCAGCTTGGTTGGCATGGGTAAGTTGAACCAAAGGGCCTGTTTCTAGATTTTTTTTTAGATTTAGAGATACAGCGCGGAAACAGGCCCTTCGGCCCACCGGGTCCGCGCCGCCCAGCGATCCCCGCACATTAACACTATCCTACACACACTAGGGACAATTTTTTTTACATTTAATTAACCCAGCCAATTAACCTACATACCTGTACGTCTTTGGAGTCTGTGCTGTATGACTCCAATTCCAGGTGGACATATTCTTGACTCTTTTACAGATGTATCACATATTGATTTAATGCAAAAATAACTCAGAGTCAGTGTGCACAATCGTGGCATTTGCCAGTGTCTCTCCCCCTCTCCTGAGACTTTCATTTACCGTTGGGTTGTCTGTCTGCGTGACGAGTGTACGACAAAATTTCCTCTGGTTAAATACCAAATCATTTACCTCATCTGTCTCCTCGCCACTCCTGTAGGTTAACCCTGGCTGTTAACCATCTTTTCATTTCATACAATCTACATTGAATTTTACTTCATACTCAAGACTCACATTCCTTGCCTTTTCATTCTTAGTTATTTGCGTGACCATTTAATTGCCTCAGAGTGGGATGATCCCTTACACTACCTAACAGCTTCCTACATAACTTTAACCAAATTGGAACTCATTCAAAACATTAACTTTGGTTTTTTCTGATCTTTTTCTCCCTTTTAACAGTACTGAAATACGCATAACTTTGTTTTTTAGTAGACATGAAGAAGTGTACATTGATCATCAACCTGTCTTTATACAGTTGATGGACATGTACTGTACTTCTATCCTGTTCTGTTTGTGCTGCATCTGGCTACAATCTGGTCTTGATTTGTTTCAAATGGTTGTCCAGATTGGTTGACATTTCTCTTGGGACCAAAATAAATGTTTCTGAAATTAAACTTAAAAATTAAGGCATTGCTTTTTGACTTTCTTTCAATTTGTACTTAAACATGAAAAATTTGGCTAAGGTCTATTTTACCAAAGTGGCTTTGTTAATTGTGCAGAGGGAAATAGTTAGACATTGTCATTTAAATCGCTGTTCACTTGAAATCAGAGTAACCCCTGTTACAGTGGAGTTAATGGTAGTCATTACAATGTACAATAAATGGAGATACGCAAATGCTTTAATAACAAGTGCAGCAACGCAGATGTCTGGCACCAACTCATTTAGGTTAATTGAAGATAGCATTGTTGTATTTGTGCATCAGTGTCATAGAACCATGTTCAATGTTCTCTGGGCAACTCAGCCAAAGAGGAGAAAATCAGCAAGTTCGCTAACCTAAAACCCAAAACAAAGTCTGACCATTTCTTCCAGCAATTTGCTTTTTTGCTGGTACATCTTTAATTGGTTTTATGTGCTAATTATAGGAAAATTGAATGAGTACCATAAAGCTAGATAACATTTTTTTGATGATTTAATGAGAATATCCAGCTAGTAGCTGATCATTTAATTATGGCATAGAAGGAGACCCTTTGTCCCATCGAATCTGAGTCTATACTGACACCCCTAAGTATATCAATCCGTTAGTCCAATTTTCAAGTTCTTTCATTGTTGCTGGGTTGAATTCCTGAAACATTCTCCCTAACAGCATTTTAGGAAAAGCAATACCTCACGCATTGGAGCATTTCCAGAAGGCAGCTCACCACCACCTTTTCAAGGGCAACTCGGAACGAGCAATTAAATGCTTGCTCAGCTTGTGAAGACCACATTGCTTGAATGGACCAGTTGATGCATTTTTATTCCCCACATCTTATGCTTTTTGCCCCAAATTTTAACACTGTATCTCTGATACAGTGGGGTGTGGGGGTGGGGCGGGGGAAACCTTTCTTTTATTAGGTCTCTTCCCCGGGGCGCAGCTCGCCTGCGGGGCCTTCCATCGCCCGGCGCGGCTCGGCTGCGGGACTTAACATCGCCAGCGCGGCTCGGCCGCGGGACGTTTCAGTGCCCGGTGCGGCTCGGCCGCTGGACTTAGCATCGCCCGGTGCGGCCGCGGGTCGTTTCAGTGCCCGGCGCGGCTTGGCCGCTGGACTTAACATCGCCCGGTGCGGCCGCGGGATGTTTCGGTGCCCGGGGCGGCTCGGCCGCGGGGCCTTCCATCCCCTTGCGGGGGCTGTGCGTGTCGGTTGCCTCGGTAGGGGTCAAGCTGCCTGTCCGTGGGTGCGGGGGGAGGAGAGGGGAAGTTTTGTTGCCTCCATCACAGTGAGGGGGTGTTTGGAGTCACTGTGATGGATGTTTGTGTTGGGGTCGTGTGTCCTGTGTTCTTTTCTTTTTTGCTGTGTCTTGTGACTGCTGAAATTTCGTTCGGTGTTTGTGCCGAGTGACAATAAAGTTTTGTTATACTGTTATACTGATCCTCAAACATTTGCTAGTAAAAATAGCTTCCCTCTATCCACTCTATCTAAACATAGTCATAAGCTAGTGCACTGTTATCAAATTTCCACTCAATCTTTGCTCCGAGAACAATTCCAACTTCTTCAATCTAAGACTGTGGCTGAAATTCCAATTATTATTATTCCAGTAAATCTTTTCTGCACCCTTTTGCCTAGTATAGACATCATGGGTGAAGTGTTCTTGTCCTGTACTACAATTTTCAATGATTCTTTTCTATGATTTATGGAGTTTACAAAACAAAATATGAGTGGAAATGAAAGGCAGCAAGTCCAACCTAGAAATGTACTGCTGATTTCTCAAATTCCTTGCCTTGAGCAGGTTTTCCCTCAGTGAAAAAAGAATTCCCCCATACAGTATATTAATTTGAAATGTTGTGCTGTTCTAGATTAATAGCAGATGGTGCATAAACAGTATCATATCAGGTAAAAACCTCCAAATAAGTTGTATTGTTCACAGCTGTATAAAGATCATATTAACCTGCAGAGCTCTCACCTCATACTGAAGACTCCTCAGTGAAACACTCAGACTTCAACCATGAAGTATGCCTAAGATACATCATGTGAAAAATAAGGAAACATAAAAATGATCAAGGAATATCTTTTGTCTTTAATATCTAACACTAATTTTCTCCTGAGCGACTGAGGCTAACATATAAACGTCACTTTATATGGCCCAGAAAAGTTCTTGATATCTAATTATCACTTATCACTCTGTTTAAAAAGTCATTTAGTATCAAACAGATCAGCACTATCTTTTCAATCTGTTTTTACTGTAGAACAAGTTTTTACTGCAAGAAATCCATCCATTTACAGTCTAATCAAGAGTGAAACTAGTGGCAAACGATGGAACACTGCACACACTTGAGCAAAGGAGTCACGGACTGAAATATCTGGTCTTCTTGCTCAACAGACATCAGAGGTAGTTGTTTGATTCACCCCACAGTGACAGCCCCCCACTAATATCACAAAATTGGCCCATTATATTCAATTAACAATGCAAGGACATTATCATTTAAAAAAATAACAGCTACAGCACAATTAGATTAAACCCAGTATCTGTCAGTGCAACTTTTCATTAATTAATACAATTTGGAGATGGCATTTAGATGCCAGAAATAATCAGCTATTTCAGAAAATTAGGTGATTATTTTTGACACACGTAGCAATGAACATATCACCTTAAGTAGATCCTGCAAACATAGCAATCATGATTTTATAGGGGGTTTTTACAATGTTTAATTTTCCTTGAGGTAAACTAATTTAGAATTATTATATTAATTTTGTCAGACTAGCTTGCCCTTTCTGTCATTTTGGATGTTTTTCTTTGAATATTTTTAGGCACTAATAGAGAAACAAAACATCTTTCGATAAAAGCCCATCTTTTGATAAAAAGCACGCTGTTCAGAATCAGAATCAGAATAACCTTTATTGTCATCCAAAAAAACCAAGTCTTTTGGACAAGATTTCGTCACCCACAGTCCAACAATAAGAGCAATAAAATAAGCAATATCACACACAACCACAAACCAACACAAAACAAAAAAAGAAACATCCATCACAGTGAGTCTCCTCCAGTCCCCTCCTCCCTGTGATGGAAGGCCAGAATGTCTTTTCTCTTCCCTGCCGTCTTCTCCCACGGTCAGGCTGTTGAAGTTGCCACGTTCCAGGCCGCGCCGGACGGTGAAAGGTCCGCTTTACAGCGAATGCAGCGCCGGAGACTCAGGTTCGATCCTGACTACGGGTGCTGCACTGTAAGGAGTTTGTACGTTCTCCCCGTGACCTGCGTGGATTTTCTCCGAGATCTTCGGTTTCCTCCCACACTCCAAAGACGTACAGGTATGTAGGTTAATTGGCTGGGTAATGTAAAAATTGTCCCTAGTGGGTGTAGGATAGTGTTAATGTATGGGGATCGCTGGGCGGCACGGACTTGGAGGGCCGAAAAGGCCTGTTTCCGGCTGTATATATATGATATGATATGACCCAAGCCCCACGATTCAGGGTGGGCGAAGACGCTGCCACTGCATGTCGGGGCGGTCGTGGCTCCCGACATTGAAGCCCCCGCCGGGCGGAGAAAATCCCGCGGCCTATTCCAGGCCGCGCCGGACGATGAAAGGTTCGCGGTGGGCCGACCCAAGCCCCGCGATCCGGGGCGGGCAAAGACGCTGCCGCTGCTGGAGCTCCCAATGTCAGCCCCCACCGACGTCCACGCAGCCGAAGCCTTCGAAGGCGAGTCGCAGCCGCTCCCGCAGCCTCCGAAGACAGCCAGCTCCGCAGATGGTGAGTCCGGTCCCCAGGTGGTCCCAGCTGGAGGCCGCCAGCTCCAGGTGTTTGGCCGATGGTCGGCCGCAGCGGGAACGGAGACACGGCCCAGAAAACAAAGGTCGGGTCTCCGTTCGGAAGAGACAATTTAACCGTTTCCCTCCCCCACAAACACATAGTACACAACCACAAAAAACGACATCACATCTAAACACTACAATTAAGACAAAAAACGACAAAAAAAAACACAAAGACAAACAGACCACAGATAAGCCGCAGCTGCTAGGGCAGCGAAGCCATTTTGCGGAGAATCATATACACTTTCTAATGTAAGAGGAAAGGTAAAGGAAAGAATAGAAATGTAAAGAAGGCATATGGTATGCTTGTTTTATTGGTCAGGCATTGAGTATACATTTTTCCTATCCATGTACCTATCCAAAGGCCTTTTAAATGTTGTTATAGTACTTGCCTCAACTACCTCCTCTGGCAGCTTGTTCCGTATACCCACCTTATCTGTGTGAAAAAGTTGCCCCTCAAATTCCTATTAAATCTCCTTAAATCACCTTAAACCTATGTCCCTTTTTTAAAAATATGCTTTTACCCAGTCTATTCCCCTCATGATCCTATACACCTGTATAAGGTCACCCCTCATTCTATTGCACTCAAAGAAATAAAGGCCTAGCCTGCCCAACCTCTCCCTATAGCTCAGGTTCTCGAATCCTGGCAACATCCTCGAATCCTCATGCATATTACAAATAAACACCACCATGGCAAATCCACATCCAACTATTCATTACATCATATATCCAGTACTTGATATGACATTTCTTGCAAACAGACAGCAGCAGTACGGCTGTCTTGAATCTCTGACCAGCTTTTGTATAAGGGTCTCAAGGGTCATCCTGGGCATTCAACCAAAAGAACAAGGTAGATTAATTATCAGAAGAACTTAGTGCACTAAAGTCTAAATTATGTATGGGAACAAAGGGAGCCAGTATTTACAAATCATTAAATGAGCAATGCATTAATAAAGCCACGAAAAAGCAATTTAGGGTTCATTATTGGAGGAACTGAACTGAAAAGCAGAAATTATACAAAACCTTATTAAGACTAAAGCATGAAAAGACACAAAGTGCCGAAGTAACCAGGCTCCAGTTCTGGACAACATGGATAGGCAATGTTTCAGGACAGAACTGTGGCATTGTTGTAGTCTCCATTTTAGAAAAAAAGTGCAGATTTCCAAATGGGATGTCAGCACCAATAGTTTGTAATTATTAGGAAAGATGGAGTTCATGTCTCCAAAATAAAACAGGCCAAGAGAAGACTGAAAAAAGGGGGTTGGTAGATTAAATGTAAAGAAAACTTTTCATTTATTGAAGAGGCTAGAACCAGATAAAATGAAGTCACTAAATAATGCAATCATACATTCAAGATAAACTTTTTCAAGCAGAGATGGTTTGAATGCAGAATTTGCTATCAGTATAATTTATTTCCAATAGTAGAAAACAGAAATGCCTATTAGGGGAATAATGAAAACAAAGACATTTCTATCTCATTTTAACACGTTATCAATGTGTATGCTTTCAATCAAAAACATCCTTTATCTTAAACAGCTTTAGAATTTCTTAATTTGTTACTGACATGAAATGGACCAGGACCATGCTTTTTGGCAGTCAAGAAGTCACAATGTCTAGACTAGAGCAGAGTATGTTTTGCCTGGTGGATCCATTTATCAATTATATTACAAAATATAAACTTCCCATGTACACCAAATGATTGATGGGTCTTCACCCTCCCCTGAGTATAATTATATAAATTTCAATATGATTTAACGCGCTGTCCTGTTTTGTGGAGCACTATATATTATTGTCCGTACCAATTGTTAATCTGTACTTCTACCATGCATGTAAATGCTATATAAGTAGGTATGCATTTGTCATATTCTCTTGTCATTTATGGCTTTGTACATTCAACCAGGCATAGCCGTTTTCAGAATCATTGTTTGTCAGTGTTTTCTGTTAATCCTTACAGTTCCCCATATAACAAAAATACCCAGTTTGATTATAGTATTAAGCATCTTAAATAATATTTGCATTTTTGGCTGTCTCCTAAAGTGATGGTGCAGGACAAGAAAATAAACCATTTGTACAGAATCTAGCTTGTGAAAGATGTTGAGGCAGAGAACAATTAATAAGTTGTCAGACTATGGAATCCATGTGTGGGTTCGAGGGTAAAATGCACATGTGTAGTTATATCGAATTACTGGCATGTAATCTACCAAGATGTTCAAGCTATCAGGAAATGTGGAATTTTCAATGTTATTTGTGGTTGCAATTTCTGACCACATTAGCAAGCATCTGAAGTAACAATATGAAAATAATACAGATCTGAGTAATACAGATCTGAACCTCAGCTCCAGCTACTTCCCCAGTCTGCAGAATGTATTTGAAACAACTGATGCATTTTCCATAGAGATGCAGGCAGAGGTGTAGTGGACAGAGAATGTCAGTGAAGGGATGGATGTCTCTTATAAAACAGAAAGCTGCAAGACATCATTTCAGAAATGCCAAATATAGACAGGAGACCTAGGTAGCTGCAAAAAAAAAAACATTGATGCTTTCTCAAGAGTTTGTACTTAAAGTGTTAATCTACCCTTTCCATAACACAGATGCTGATCAACCTGGTCAATATTTATAGCATTTTCTGTTTTTAATTCAGACCTATTGTATATAGATTTCTTTTTAATCTTTTGTGGAATATGCAACCTTAAATCTTTAAAAGGATTTTAATGAAACTAGTGTTTCTTGTTTACCTGTACTAGATCCAGGGTATGCTCTTCCACGTACTGTGGCAAGAAATAAATGATGTGTTACAGAGTTTATCAGAGATCCCTTTATAACGCACACTTTGAGCTGAAGGATACAATTTCATGCTGATCTGTAAATGTAATAACATATTAGAGTACCAGTTTGGCAGTCAAAATAATATCTTGTGGCGCGTCGGTAGAGGCCCGAAATAAAGGCAAGGAGCCAGGTATTTTGGGGGGCGTTTTGGTTTAATACTCGGTAATCAGACGGGTCGAGTCTGCCGGAATGGCTTTGCGCCCAAAACCTTGTCCTTATATCTGTAGTACCGGACCGCCCCCCTGGACTGGTCCATTCCCGTGCCGAGGGGTCGGTAGTGGTATGGCCCGACCCTTGGGAGCCGCCACAGGACCCCCCCCAGAACTGGAGGCACAAAGCGCACTGGTGGTCGCACAACCCGACCGGACCGCGTACGGTAATCGGTCGACAGAGGGGCCGGCGGAGGCACGGTTGGAGGGACAGGTGGTGGGTCCCGGAAGGATGGGCGACCTCGTGGCCGAGGCTGGGCAACCCGCACCGGTTGGTCAATGTCTAAGTGGGCCGGCTTCAGGCGGTCAATTGACACGGCCTCCGGCCGGCCCCCCATGTCCAAGACAAAGGTTGTCTGTCCGTGCTCCAGCACCCGGTACGGGCCCTCATACGGCCTCTGGAGTGGCGTCCGGTGGGCGTCACGGCGCAGGAACACAAAGGCGCAGTCCCAGAGGGCCGATGGCACGTAAGGGCGGAATGTCCCATGGCGGGACGTCGGCACGGGTGCGAGCTTGCCAACTCGCTCTCGGAGGCGCTGTAGGGTGGATGAGGGCGGTTCCTCTCGCCCCGGCAACGAGGGCACGAACTCCCCGGGCACCGTGAGCTCCGCTGACGATGAAGCCAGGTCCTCCTTGGGCGCAGTCCGGATGCCCAGCAAGACCCATGGTAGCTCGTCCATCCAGTCGGGGCCGGAGAGTCGCGCCTTCAGCGCTGTCTTCAGCTGCCGGTGGAACCTCTCCACCAGGCCGTTTGCCTGCGGGTGATAAGCCATGGTGTGGTGCAGCCGCACGCCCAACAGGTGGGCCATGGCCGACCACAGCTCGGAGGTGAACTGTGGCCCCCGGTCCGATGAGATGACCACCGGCACCCCAAAGCGAGCAATCCAGTGCGCAGCCAACGCACGAGCACATGTGGCTGTAGATGTATCGGCCAGCGGTATGGCCTCCGGCCACCGGGTGAAGCGATCCACCACCGTGAGGAGGTGGGTGATGCCCCGGGACAGCGGGAGCGGGCCCAAAATGTCCACGTGCAGGTGGTCGAAACGGCGGCAGGGTAGACCGATCCCTTGGAGTGGCGCCCGGACGTGGCGTTGAATCTTTGCCGTCTGGAACGGAATGCAGGTGCGGGCCCAGTGGCCAACCTGCTTGCGCAGACCATGCCACATGAACCGCGCAGCTACCAGTGCGGTTGTCGCCCGGATGGATGGGTGAGCCAGCCCGTGGACCACGTCGAACACCCTCCGGCGCCACGCGGCCAGGACGATGGGGCGCGGCTGACCTGCCGACACATCGCACAGTATCGTCGCTCCTCCGGGGCCGAGGGGAACATCCTCAAGGCGGAGGCCAGAGATGGCAGTCCGGTAGGCGGGCATCTCCCCGTCCGTTAGCTGGGCCTCCGCCAGGGCAGAATAATCAATGCCGGGTGCCACTTCTAAAACGGCATTGATGGCGAGGCGAGACAACGCGTCGGCCACCCGGTTTTCCTTCCCCTCGATGAAGCGGATGGAGGTAGTGAATTCAGAGATGTAGGCCAACTGGCGCTGCTGTCGGGCGGACCATTTGCCAGGGCGAACGTGAGCGGCTTGTGGTCCGTGTAAGCGGTGAACGGGCGGCCCTCCAGAAAATAGCAGAAGTGACGAACGGCCAGGTACAGGGCGAGGAGCTCGCAGTCGAAGGCGCTGTACTTCCTCTGGGCGTTGTTGAGGTGCCGGCTGAAGAAGGCCAGGGGGCGCCAACCCCGTCCGTGAGTTGCTCCAGTACGGCACCAACCGCCAACTCTGAGGCGTCCACCATAAGGGCTGTCGGGGCATCCTCCCGTGGGTGAACCAGCAGCACAGCCCGAGCCAGGGCCTCCTTTACGTCGTCAAATGCCGTTACCGCCTCGTCGGTCCACACAACGTTCTTACGCTTGCCCGCCACAAGCGTCTACAAGACATTACTAGATCCCAAGAGAAATTGGTCAGGCAGATGTTAACTTGCAGTCATGTCAGTCACACGAAGAGAGGCTGGGGAACAAAACAGCTGCAAATTCTAAAGTTGAATTAAATAAAGGGTTTTGTTTGGAGTAAAATGCTGCAAGAGTGAACTATAGGCAATTGGTTAGAGTTCTCTTTATAGGAAGCAACTCATCTCAAGAAAAACATCTTCATGCCCAGGATGATCTTTGTGTCCTCTTCAGTCTTGTCTCACGCCTTCTGTTTTTTTTCATCTCTGGCCTTTGTCCAACAATCTACCTATCAAAAGCGTCCCCTCCCTGTGTTCACCTATTGCCTGCCAGGCTTTGTCCTGCCCCTTAAGTTGTAATTCTGATTTTTTTTCTTCTTGGAATTAATTCCCTTCTTCTAAATCTCATTTCAATTTCACAGTTGACCAATGCTTGATGGCAGACACCCTTTAAGAGTTTTGATATTTTATATTAACTAAGGTCAGCTTTGAAATCACTGCAAACCACAACAACTACCATCGCTCTATCAGTGGCCCCACCTCAACCCTCCTCCCACTCCCCCACCACCACCACATCTCGCAACGACATAATGCTGGTGAAACGGGTCTTATAAGTTGTACTGCAGAGGTGGCACAAGGGATCATTTTGATTTACATTAATTATCCAGTTTCTGGTGTGGAAGGGGTTGAAACATTGTGGAGATTGCAAAACTTGGAAACATTATTGGCTTCGGGTGGAGATCAATGGCAGGGAATATGAAGTTACTTAGTAATTTACTACAAGGCTGAAAGGAAAGATAGTTTGCCGTGAATAAGACCCCGTTGAAGGGTCGAAATGTACGGACCAACCTTAGTGACTTATTCCCAATGGCAAAGCATGTTGATTGGATAGATAAAATAGCATATGGTTTTCTTCACTTCATTGATAGAGGCTTAAAACATAAAAGCAGAAAATTCATGTTATAATGTTATAAATCACTAGATTTCTGCGCGTAATTCTTGGTACCACACGAGTAGAATTTCCCAGGATGTTCTTGGGATGAATTACATCAATTGTGAAAAGGCAGAAGGTAAGTTAAACATGATTTCGTTTAGCATAACTGATAAAGAAGTGACCTAAAAGATTTTAAAATTCTAAATGATAACAGAGTTGTTACAATACATTACAAATGTTACAGAAATAGGGAACTGCAGATGCTGGATTTTTGAGCAAAATACAGTGCTGGAGGAAATGCAGTCAGACAGCATCTGTGGAGGGAGTGGACAGGCAACATTTTGGATTGAATCCTTCTTCAGACGGTTGGAGTAAGGTGGAGAAAGCTGGTAAAGAGTGATTATGGGTTTTGCCCCACACCCACCTCTCGTTACCAACTTGCTCCCCCCACTCCATTGGTGTGAAGAAGGGTATCAACCCTTCTTGCTTGTCCACCACCTCCACAGATGCTGTCTGACTCACTGCATTCTTTCAGCATTTTGTGTTGTGGTTTAAAAAAAAGCTACTTCCTCTGGCGCCAATATTCAGAGGTTTAAAAGCATTATCAAAAAATCTAGAAGGGAGAGATGAAGAACATATTTCTTGACTTGAAGATTGACGCAATTTGAAATACCCTGCCTGAAATACCCTCCAGAACCAGGGGCCACAGTTTAAGAATAAGGGGTAGGCCATTTAGAATTGAGATGAGGAAAAACGTTTTCACTCAGAGAGTTGTAAATCTGTGGAATTCTCTGCCTCAAGCCAATTCTCTGGATGCTTTCAAGAGAGAGTTAGTGCTCTTAATGATAGCGGAGTTAGGGGGTATGGGGAGAGGGCAGAAACGGAGTACTGATTATGAATGATCAGCCATGATCACATTGAATGGCGGTGCTGGCACGAAGGGCCGAATGGCCTACTCCTGCACCTATTGTCTATTGTCTATTGTCTAAAAGATGGTGGAAGCCGATTTTATAAATTCTAAGAGAGGATGAAAAACGTCTTTTAAACAAGTGGAACTTACAAAGTTAGGGACAAAAAGCAGCGATTGAGCAGCGAAAAAGCAAAGACTCAGCACAAGCAGAAGGAAAATTAGGCGAGTTTATGTAATTCTATAAAGCGGACATGCCAAATTCATGCTGCCTTTCATTCCCTGTCATTTGTGAGTGACGCTGTGTGATGATGATAATCATTTAGACAAAACCAAAAGGATTGTCTGGGATGGTAACTAAGTTCCAAAACCACTTCTGCTTCCAATGATCACGCTCCTGCCTTTACCTGGCTGGAGATTTTAATTGCCAATGGTTCAATGGCTTTTATTGTCACATGTGCGAAGTCCAAACGCACAGTGAAATTATTTTCTTACAAATAGTCCGGTGAAGTGTTGCCATTCCTAAGCACATCCCCGATTAGCAAATGATACGGATATAGTCTACTGATCCCGCATGCAAGAGGCGCTTTGTTGGGGAGCTATTTTCAAAGTCCAGTCCACGTTCTAGGCCTCCAGCTGTCACGTTCCTTCTCCTCGCCAATTCACCTTTGTGCCCACAGGCCTACCGCAGCCGACCTCGAGGGTGCAGTAAGCCAGACCACGGTTCTCTCTCCTCTCCTTCTGGCCTCTCCTCACATGGCTGTCGTTGCCGGCTCCATCCACCCGGCCTCTGGTCATCATGGGACGAGCACGAGTCGGCTTAGCGGGTTCCCCCTCCAGGCGGGTACGCTGGGTACGCTGGGTCCTCCGTGCAGTGGCCAGCTCGGCAGCTACCCCTGTAGGCTGCTCTCCGCTGGGTCTTACCTTTGGCCACAGGGGATCGGCTTGTCGGCTACCCCCTGTAGCCCGCGGTGCTCTGGGAGCTTCAGAATGGCAGCCCTTGGAAAATCAGAACAAGCAACAGACCAAATTATATGTCAGCCCTTCTGTTTCGCATATCATTTTGTTTTGTTGCTTTATATTAAACATGTCCAAGCAAAATGTACAGACATACTTCCCTCGCTATAATATTTCAGCTTGGTTCAGGAGAACACTCCATTTTAATTTTTAAAAGGTTGCATTTTAACTTAGAAAATATGCTTGCTACTCCAGTCCTGTTGCAACATCTAACATTGTTTTGTTGTATGTTCACAGATTGGAGATGAAAAATGCACAGATAAAGGAATATGAAGTAGATGCTTTCTTCAGAATATGATGACATTTATTTTTCACAATAATAGGCTGAGTTGAGGCTTTCATTCCGAAACCACTGGCAAAATGGTAGAATGTCATTGAATATAAATTGAACTTGACTTATTTAATTGATGTAAATTTGATTTCAATAAAACATCTTTTCTGCCCTGCAGAGATCTGCTTGTTTTATTCATATAATTGTTTAAATGTCTGGACTAGAAATTAAAATGACTGTTGCAATCAGTATGAAAGCAAATTGTTTGAAGGATAGGATTATATTCCAGTGATTTTTAATTTAGAGAGGGCGTTTTGAGAATAATCCATTCAGAAATATTTCAAAGGCTGCTGCATGGGGAACTAACAGTAAAGGGTATATGTGAAATGACATCTTGAAAGATAAGATTGAAAAATGGTTAATTAATTAAATAGGGATATTAATGCTTCTTTTAAGTTATATTATAGTCAATGAATTATTTTAGTAAAATTGAATGTTACTACACTGCTCTGATGCAATAACTAAGTTTCCAATAGCATGCACACTTTTCTGATGAATTTCCAATAGCTAAATAAATCACTGAGCAAACCATACAAAGTCAATTAAATAGAAGTCATGGTGATTCGGAAAATGTTTTCTGCTGGCTTGGTTTATCTAACTGCCTTTCAGTCAGATTGCACTTTCATATAAACCTTTACCGCTTCTCTCCTTATAGCTTCCTTTCCTGTATCATAGAAACATAGAAACATAGAAAATAGGTGGAGGATTAGGCCATTCGGCCCTTCGAGACTGGACCGCCATTCAATATGATCATGGCTGATCATCCAAAATTAGTACCCTGTTCCAGCTTTTTCCCTATATCCCTTGATTCCCTTCGCCCTAAGAGCTAAATCTAACTCTCTTTTGAAAACATCCAATGAATTGACTTCCACTGTCTTCTGTGGCAGACACTCCACAGATTCACAACTCTCTGGGTGAAAAAGTTTTTCCTCATCTCAGTCCTAAATGGCCTACCCCTTATTCTTAAACTGCATCTATCCTTAATATCCTCTAGGAATTTTACATGTTTCTATAAGATCCCCACTCATCCTTCTAAATTTCAGCGAATACAAGCACAGTCGACCCATGATTGTGGATGACCAGCCATGATCACAATGAATGGCGGTGCTGGCTCGAAGGGCCAAATGGCCTCCTCCTGCACCTATTTTCTATGTTTCTATTCTTTCATCATCAGTCCCGCCATCCTGGGAATTAACCCAGTGAACCTACAGTGCACTCCCTCAATAGCAATAATGTTCTTCCTCAAATTAGGAGACCAAAATTGCACACAATAATCCAGGTGCAGTCTCACCAGTACCCTGTACAACTGTGGTAGAATCTTCTTGCTCCTAAACTCAAATCCTCTCGCAATGAAGGCCAACATGCCATTGGCTTTCTTCACTGCCTGCTGTACCTGCCTGCTTACTTTCAGTGACTGATGTACAAGCACACCCAGGTCTCGTTGCACCTCCCCTTCTCCTAATCTGACACCATTCAGATAATAATCTGCCTTCCTGTTCTTGCCACCAAACTGGATAACCTTACATTGATCCACATTATACTGCATCTGCCATGCATCTGCCCACTAACCCAACCTATCCAAGTCACCCTGCAGCTTCATAGCATCCTCCTCGCAGCTCACACTACCACCCAGCTTTATGTCATCCACAAACTTAGAGATGTTATATTTAATTCCCTCGTCTAAATTGTTAATATATATTGTAAACAACTGCTGCTATAACATCTTTAATAATCGACTCTAGCATCTTCCCAACAACCGATGTAAGGCTAACTGTTTTCTCTCTCCCTCCTTTCTTAAAAAGTGGAATTACATTGGCTACCCTCCAGTCCACATGAACTGATCCAGAGTCGAGAGAACATTGGAAAATGATCACCAATGCATCCACGATTTCCAGGGCCACCTCCTTGAGTACTCTGGGATGCTGACCATCTGGCCCTGGGGATTTATCAGCCTTCACTCCCAACAGTTTACCCAACACCATTTTCTGACTGATGTGGATTCCCTTCAGTTCCTCCCTCCCACTAGATCCTCGGTCCCCTAGTATTTCTGGGAGATTGTTTGTGTCTTCCTTAATGAAGACAGAACCAAAGTACTCGTTTAACTGTTCTGCCATTTCCTTGTTTCCCATTATAAATTCACCTATCTCTGACAGTAAGAGATCTACATTCATCTTCACTAAGCTTTTCCTTTACATACCTATAGAAACTTTTACAGTATCCTTTTGCTCATTTACTCCTTTGCTCCCATGGAGATCAGCAGCCACAGAGCGTGAGACTTGCTGAAACCTGAAGCATCGCTGGCATTGCAATAACTACCATTACTTTCCCGCCCCCTCATGAAATGTGTCAGGCAGTGAAATAGAACCACTAACAAAAACAGTTATGTGAAAATCTAAATACGAAAACAACTCTTATTTTAAAAAGAACAAATCTGTGAACATAATAAAAGCAAACGAAGTATAATGTGATCTAAAGCGAAGCATTGTTTCCTAGGTTTGTAGCCAGCTGGTAATGTTTTTACCCATTTCCTAAGGAATAATTTACCCCCAGTTCTTCCTGCTTTTACAGTTACAGGGAGCAACTGAAATGCAGGACTAGATGAATAGTTCAAATTCTCCAGAGAGAAACCTAGGGATTTATGTGTATGATGATTGAAATGTATGTTACTGACACATGGAGATGAATAAACCCAGATGTGAAAGAATATTTTGTCTGCTCCCTGGTGTATCATTAACATTCTAGAATTGACTTGGTGCTACTCCACGGCCCTTGATGCACTGGCTTTCTGCGCACACATCAGAAGATGAAGTATTTTTGATCCTTTCTTGATCCTCAGAGGCATTACATTACCGTACAAGAAATTACCTACAAGAAACGCGATTGAATATTGATACAAAATTCCTAGATGTACCATTGACCATGACGACAACCCAGATACAACAATGAAAGGATGTGCATACAAGATCTTTCAAAATAAGATTTTAGAGAAAATGAAGTAAAGCCTAAGGTTTTGACTTAAAAAAAGATGTAAGGAAAGATCTGCACAGGTTCAGTTGCTGAGTATATTTCAGACAGAGATCAATAGTTTCATAGATATTAGAGGAATCAGGGAATATAGGGTTAGTATGGGGATGTTGTGCAGAGGCAAATGATCTACCTGATTTTATTAGGAAGTACTCATGAAAGATGGGTCCAAAGTGAATTGATGGAGAAGAAATTGATTGGTAATTGTGGGATGTATCCTGAGGTCCAACAAAGGATAAATGTCCTCGAGGCACTTTGGCGGGTGTAGATGGAAGATTTGTGCCTCCAGTACCACTTCTTCATTCTGTAAGGAGAAATTAAAGGATACCTTTCTTCAGAGTGTCAAGGTTCAGAACACCAGGCAGGGGAGAGAGGCTGATTGTGGGAGGTAGTCTCTGGCGCAAAACCTCTTGGTACCGCTTGATTTATTTTCTAAATTACACAAACTGCAAGTCAATGCCATCGACATATCCATGGCCAGCAAAGCAGTGGAAAATGATTAAATCTTTCTGGGGTAAAAGCAATTGTTTCATTGAATTGTGTGGGAAATCATATAAATCATTTACAAATGGCCTGTATAATCATAAATGGAAGAACATTTCAGCATTTACTCCCTGTCCTAACCCATTCTATAATTTTTCAATCTTTTCTCTCTCTCCCTCAGAGAGAATTCAAAAGTTCACCTGAACTATTAATTAATAAAGTGAGAATTAGTGTTAACGTCTCAAATTAATGATTTTTAGCCAGAATTCATGAAATGTTTATTTTGTTTCTCTTTATACTGTAGATGCAGCCATGTCTATTGGGCATTTCCTAGCACTCTTGGCAACATTTCAAATTACCAGCTGTAGCAGTAATATGTTTTTGATGTGAGTTTATAGAAGGAACAAGAATATATGTAAAAGTAAATATAATTATGAAAGTCATAGAAAGGGTAACATAGAAACATAGAAAATTGGTGCAGGAGTAGGCCATTCGGCCCTTCGAGCCTGCACCGCCATTCAATATGATCATGGCTGATCATCCAGCTCAGTAACCTGTACCTGCCTTCTCTCCATACTCCCTGATCCCTTTAGCCACAAGGGCCACATCTAACTCCCTCTGAAATATAGCCAATGAACTGGCCTCAACTACCTTCTGTGGCAGAGAATTCAACAGACTCACCACTCTCTGTGTGAAGAAATGTTTTCTCATATCGGTCCTAAAAGACTTCCCCCTTATCCTTAAGCTGTGACCCCTGGTTCTGGACTTCCCCAACATCGGTAAATGGTCAGATTTCCCCTCCATGATGTAATTACCCGAGGTCATAGCTTTAAGGTAAGAGGGAAGTTTAAAGGAGATTTACGAGGCAAATTAAAGGAATAAGTCTGATTTTGTCAGCCATACAAGCGCTGAGAAATGACTTTTCCACACAGTTACAAGAAGTAGTTTCCTCTAACAGAGAGATTAAAGAAGTTATAGGAGCTTTCTCCGAAAGACTCACAATGGCAGAGACCCGCATCAACACGTCGGAGGACCAGATTACATCGCTAACAACGGAGGCCGGTGCCACACAGAAGAAAGTCCAGAAGCTAACCTTAAAGGTGGAAGAGATGGAAAAACGCCAACGCCGTTCAAATCTGAAACTGGTTGGATTACCCGAGGGGTCAGAGAAAGGAGATGCACTTACATTCTTAATGGAGTAGCTGCCTAAGGCTCTTAATATGGATGTAGGACCACAAGTGACCATCGAGCAAGCCTACAGGATAGGCAAGATGCCCCAGATCCAGGATGGGTCCGGTAGGTCACGGCCACGGATTCTCCTCATGAAATTCCTGATGTACCGAGACAGAGACCGAGTGATGAAAGCAGCACGCCTGAAAAATGCAGTCACTTCTGGAGACAGCCGTGTTATGTTCTTCCCGGTTTTATCGGCTGAAGTTTAAAGACAGCGGAAACTTTTTGACGGAGTGAAACAAGAACTGCGCCATTTGAATATGGAGTTTGGACTTTTGTTTCCGGCAAAAATGCAGATTCTACACATCGGCTGCTGGCACGACTTCAGTTCCCCAGCTCTGGTTGAGGATTTCATCCGAAAGATACAGAATGAGCGCCCCAGCCATCATGACGCACGGCCCGGGTCGTCGGTCAGCTGGAGAGCGGCGAGCAGCGTAGCTTTTGGTCTTTGTGGCAAATTAATATGTAATGGTAGGAATAACTACCAAAATAATTTAACAATGAGTCTGTTATGACTTAAGTATAGACAGAGGGTCACGGTTATTAATACATGTTTCGTGAGCTTTACACAACTTGATTCAGAGAGTATTGTAAACCAACGGATAACTAGTCGAGTGTATTAAGGTCTTTGTTACATTCATTTTTTCTTCCATATTAATATACAATTCGTCGGAACAAGTCCGATTATATTTCTTTTTGTTTTCAGAGTGTCAGTTGTTAAACTGCTCCTCTTGGGGGATCAGACCACAGTCTAATCGAGGTCCTGCAGAATGGGTGGGAGGGAGGAATGTGCGCATTCAGCTGCACAGGGATTTTTCAATGTCTTATTTGGGGAAATGTTTTTGTTTTGTTATTACTTGTTCTGTTTGTTCTTTTGTTTTAAAGGCACACTCCTTATATTACCACAAGGCACGGTTAATAGGACAGCTGCAAATAAAGTAGTTTACTGATTATATCATGAGTGGTAATATTAAAATAAATATGATTTCATGGAATGTTAGAGGTCTTAGGAAGATAGTGAAATTAAAGCAAGTAATGTCTAGGCTGAAGCAGCTACAAACAACGCTAGCTTTCATTCAAGAAACTCATTTACTTTCTGGTGAATTCATCCCTTTAAGAAGGAGATGGCCAGGTCATATTCCTCTTACGCAAGGAGTTGCAATACTTGTGCATAAATCTGTTCCACTACGGATTTATAAAACCATACAGGATCCAGCAGGCAGATTTGTAATCATCCAGGGCTCATTACTAAATCAAGAAATAAATTTAGTAAGTGTATAATATGTTTCTTACTTTATCAACATTACATGGTTTCATCTGTAAAGCAGGAGACTTTAACTGTACTTTTAATCCAAAATTGGATAAATCCTCAGGCGTGGATACTTCTCATATGCAATGTCGGAAAATAATACAACAGTTTATGTGTGAGTTGAACCTTTGTGATATTTGGAGATATAAAAATCCTTCAAGGCGGGAATATTCATGTCACTCGGCTACTCATAATTCCTGTTCACGCATAGATTATTTTCTCATTTCTAAACCAATGATAACCTGTGTGAACGATTCAGCGTATAAAAGTATTGTCAATTCAGATCATGCTTTACTACTAGTTAATTATACCGTTAGGACAGCTAGTAGAGGCCTTGCTGTGTGGCGATTAAGCCCACGATGGTTACATGATAAAAAAATCCTCGAATTTGTTGGAAAAAATATTGATACTTATTTCCAACTGAATACAACTCAAACTTCAGCATCAACTAGCTGGGAGGCATTTAAAGCCTAAATTCAAGGGCAAATGATCAGTTATACAAGTAACAGTTCAAATAAACAACATCTGAAATTGATAGAGTTAGAAAAAGATATTAAAGAACTTGAGCTAGAAATTAATCTTTACGATATAAAAGAGACCAGACAGAAATTGGCAATTCTCAGAGCACGAATTGTCCACAAATAAAGCAGCATCCAGCTTAATGAAACTGAAACAGACATTTTATGATCAAGGAGAGAAGACAGGGAAGCTATTGGCCTGGCGTATAAAATCATTGCAAAATGAAAGATCAATTTTGGAAATTGAATCTGAGGAAGGGACAACAATAATAAATCCACAAGAAATTAACAATATTTTTCAATCATACTACTCAAAACTCTATATATCAGATGGTCCAGCCATCTCACAGACCCCCCAAAATTGTAATTGTGTGTCTTGTGTTCTTTGTTGTCTACTGCCGGACCCTGATGTGAGAGGACGCTGGCGCTATTTGTCCGTCAGGACAGTTCGTTTGTTTGTTTTTATGTCTTGACTGTATTGTAAAGCGTCTTTGAGCACTTGGAAAAGCGCTATAAAAAATAAATGTTTGTTATTATTATTATATTATTACAACCTCCTAGACCAATTAGAGATACCTGTTCTAGAAGAAGGAGCTAAAGAAGAGCTTAATTCTCCAGTTATACTATCAGAATTGTTGGAGGCCATTGTCAGTATGAAAGGAGGAAAGGCATCAGGGCCAGACGGTATACCTATTTATAAAAAGTTTAAGGTCAAGGTACTCATCCCATTATTAGACGTGTTTGAAGAATCGGTTGGAAAGGGTGAGGTGCCACCTTCACTATGGAATGCACTTATAACTTTAATATTAAAGCCAGGAAAGCCCTCCACAAAGTGTGAATCCTTTCACCCTATTTCTTTCATTAACTCCGATGTGAAAATAATAGCAAAAGTTCTTGCACGAGGCATGAGAAACATCTGCCATCTATTGTTGTTCTAGATCAAAATGGTTTTATTAAAGGAAGACAGGACTTCCATAATATACGTAGTGTTGAATATTATACATGCAAAGAAAGAAGCACCAGATGCGGCTGTGGTAGGACTTAATGCTGAAAAAGCCTTTGATAGGGTGGAACATGAATATCTATTTGAAGTGCTTAATCGTTTTGCGATTGGCAGTTACTCCTCAATTGGATCAAAATCTTATACTATGAGCTTCAGTAATGACCAATTTTATGGTATCAGAACAGTTTTCTCTCTTCAGAGGCACACTGCAAGGGTGCCCCCTGTCACCTCTACTTTTTGTTCTGGCCATTGAGCCTTTAGCTATTGGAATTAGAAGCAACAGTGGGATAGCTGGTGTAGGAGCCATTTATGCTTAATTCAGTTATTGTCATTGTGTTATGGCTATGTTTTAATATTTCTAGTTTATGTCTTTTTTGCCTGGTTGTGGGTGTGACGTAATGTGTAATTGGGAGTGTCTAGATGGGAGGAGGCTAGTGTGTCGACAGAGGTTGTGGGTCAGTTTAGACTCGGAGGATGGTGAGCATACAGTTCTTTACCACGCGCTCGTACCATGCGCTCGCTCCGGTTATATTTGTAAGAACCATACGGTGATAACTGCAAGAATTTCTAGATATTGTTTGAAGAAGAAACAGTTGATAAAGTACGGAAACTGATGAATTACTCTATGATTTGTGCTACTTTAATAAAACCAATTAATGAAGAAAAGGAGTTTGGAAGATTCGTTTTGTCATATTACGTGTGCGTAAGCTATAACTACATTTCATCCCCGAGAAGTAATGGCTATCAAAGTGGGATTTGTATAGAAACTGCCATTACAGCTGGTATTAAAATGAATGATATTGAGAATAAAATAGGAATGTACGCGGATAACATTGTACTTTTTTTAACGGATCTGAAACAATCTATACCCAATTTACTAGATTTAATTGAAACATATGGAAGTTTTTCAGGTTATAAAGTTAACACATCTAAATCTACGATCCTATTTCTTAAAAGTTCTGAAAGACTAACCCCTCCGCTACATACTCCTTTCAGAAATGTTTTGGAAAGTTTTACATATCTTGGAGTAAAAATCACCTCTAGAATCCATTGTGCCCACTAACTTTAATCCAGTGGTTGACTCAATGGTAGAATCTATTAACAGATGGAAATCCTTACCATTATCCATGATTGGACGTATTAATGTTCTCATCATGAACATCCTACCTAAGTTCCTTTACCTCTTTCAGACCATCCCGCTGGCTCCCCTTTTAATTTTTTTACTAGAATGAAAAAGCTTTTTCGTAACTATATTTGGAACAGTAGATGTTCAAGGCTTCACTTAACCCTGTTGTACTTACTGTATGACAGAGGTGGGTTAAAACTCCCTAACCTCCAGGGATACTATTGGGCGGCCCAGCTGAGGGTTTGAGCTTGAGTCACCCCTACATTGGATAAGGATGGAGGAGGCCACAACTTCTAAAATTCCTTTAAATCTTTATCTATATTCAGCAAATAACCACACTGAAATAAATACACTTTAAATCCCTTCGTAAAAAAACACACTGATAGTGTGGCATGAAGTGTTAAATTATCTGGGGGAAAATCCTTCTCTATCCCAATTTTCACCAATCTGGGGAAATAGAAACTTTATGCCAGGCACTAATGACTTGGGTTTTAAGATATGGGCGGACAAGGGTATCAGTAAAATCTCAGATTTATATAATAATGATATTCTTTTAAGTTTCAATGAAGTAAAACAAAAATTTGTACTTGACTCAAAACATTTTTTTAAATATCTCCAGATTAGAAACTTCATAACAAAGACGCAAAGCTCACTAGGTCTGCCAACTCAAAACTCTTTAGGAAAGGCGGCTTTAAACCATCATGAGGCAGGTGGCCAAATCTCACGGTTTTACCAAATTATTATAGCTACAGCAAAGGAATCTTCAGAAGATAAAAGGCTAGCGTGGTGTTCAGATCTTGATGAAGAAATTACTGTAGAAAAATGGCAGGATATATGTTTACAATCTCAAGTCCAAACAATAAATACGCGGTTCAAATTACTCCAGTACAAATGGATAATGAGACTATATATTACTCCTGTTTTACTGCATTGCATTAACCCTAATACACCTGATCTGTGTATCAAATGTGGTGTACATGAGGGTAGCTTGTTTCATTGCAATTGGGAATGCCCCACCATCCAAGAGTACTGGAAGGAGATAATAACAACTTTATCTATTGCCACAAAAGAGAAGCTTCCACTCTGTCCTAAACTTTGTATTTTAAGGTGTTTTCCAGCAAGCTGTAAACTTGATAATACAGATAAGAAGATGGTTATATTTTGTCTGCTTGAAGCTAAACATAAAATTGCTTTGTCATGGAAATCAGTTTATAAACCAAACAAGCAAAGTTGGGTTAATGGATTACTGCAGTGTTTTGCTTTGGAGAAACTTACATATATAGTTAAGGGGAAATACAACACTTTTGAAAAGATTTGGGGCTCGTTTATGAAAGTTTTTGGAGGGGAAAGATTTTACTGAGGCCTTGTAGTGAACTGCTGACTGTCTTTATTTTCATTGTGATTATTGTCTGGTTAGGTTATTAAAGGTGGGAGCAGTTTATATATATATATATATATACTATATATATATATATATATAAACATGTACTATAGCAGAAACGTGCCTTACTTCCTTTATATTTAAAGTGCCTTTAGGTGCCTAAAAGTGATCTTGCTGTTGATGTGCCTTGTTATGTTATGTTATTTTATGTTGTTAAATGTTTTTGTATGCTATTTGAAATAGCAATAAAAATAATATTTAAAAAAAGGATGAATTTACAATCCTCCGATCAGTCTTGTTGCAACTCGTGAATTTTCTCTGGAGCTGTAATGCTACATTCTTTACTGCCTGATGTGTTCATATATGGCGTAGAACACAAAGTCATGGAGTAACTCAGCCAGTCAGACAGCATCTCTAGAGGACATGGATAGGTGACGTTTCGGGTCAGGAACCTTCTTCAGATCCATATTTGATGTTATTTGACTGAATAGCATACAAAACAACACATTTCACTGTATCTTGGCACACATGATATAACAGTAATAAACGAACCAATATTAAGTTTCAGTGATTCGCATTCTCTACTTTCTTATTTTAGAACTGGAATAGATGACTTCTATATTTCATTCCTTCTATCCTCGTTCTTGCCTCGTCCCTTTGCATGTCTGCACATGTTTTAAGTCTCTCAGCATCCTACTCACAATTGTTGTATTGTTGGCAAACCAGGCTACATTATAGTTGAGGCATGGAATCAAGAAAAATACAAACTGCAGGAGGAACTCAGCATCTGGGGAGGGTAGAGACAGATGAAGAATCCTGACCCGAGACAACAGCTTCCTATTTCCCTTCAAAGATGGTGCCAGACCCACTGAGATCCTCCACCAGTTGTGTTTTTGCACTATATTATAGATGGTCTCCTTATCCAAATCATTGTAGCTTGTTAATAGCTGGTGCCCAAGCATTTCGTACTGTGGCACCCCATGAGTTCCAACCGCCCAACTTGACTGTTTATTTCTGTTTTCTGTCCATTAACCAATCCTCACTCTGCGCCACTACTTTATTCCCAGTCCCAGATGTACTAATATTATTCGGTAACCTCTTGTGCGACACTTTATCCTCACATGTTACATCAATTGGTTCACCATTATCTACTCTGCTTGCCACACCTTCAAAGACGCCCAACATACTGTCAGATATGATGACCTTTCATGAATTGATGTTACCTCTGCCCCATCCCAGTATTATTTCCTAAATGCCCTGTTACCACCACTGATGGCAGTATAACACCTCAGCAGGGCTGGATCATATCCTCCAAAGGAATTTCAAAGGCTGTGGGGAAGGGTTTAAACCAGTTTGACAGTGGGACGGGAACCTGTTGGGATTGAGAGGGAAAGAAATAAAATCGGAATTGCAAGAGAGAAAACTAGCAAAATAAATGGGCAAACCAAAGACAAGCAACGCCAGGGGAAAAATGTTAAAAGGGGAAGTTTAAGCTACAATATACTGTAGAGTCATAGAGTTATACAGCGTCAAAACGGGTTCTTCGGCGCAAATGGCCCATGCCGGCCATCATCCCATCCTCACCAGTTTCATCTCTGTATTTGGCTGATATTCCCCTAAACCAATCCTATCCATGTACGTGTTCAAATATTTTTTAAACATTGTGATAGTATCTGCCATAACTAGTTCTTCTGGCAGCTTATTCCATATACCTACCACCCTTTGTGTAAAAAGTTACCCCTCATGTTCCTTTTAAATCTTTCCCCCTCACCTTTAACCTATGCCCTCTGGTTCTAGATTACCCAACTCTGGGTAAAAGATTTATCCTATCCATTCCTCTCATGATCCTATACATCTCTATAAGATCATGCCTCAACCTCCTGTGCTCTAAGAAATAAAGTCCTAGCCTGCTCAACCTCTCCCTATGTCTCAGACCCTTGAGTCCCGGCAATATCCGTACAAATCAACTCTGCACCCTCTCCAGCTTAACATCTGTCCCCCCGGGGGACCAGAATTGAACAGAATACTCTAAATGTGGCCTCATCCACGTCTTGTACGACTGTAACATGACCTCCTAACGTCTATGCTCAATGCTCTGACTGATGAAGGCCTACTTAACCACCCTGTAACGCTACTTTCAAGGAACTATGTACCTGCACTCCTCGATCTCTCTGCTCTACAACACTCAATAGAGCACTGCAAATCAGTGTGTGGGCCCTGCCCTGGTTAGACTTCCCAAAATGCAATACTTTGCACCTCCCTGTATTAAATTCCATCAACCATTCATTAGCCCACCTGGCCAACCAATCAAGATCCTTCTACATTTTTTGACAACCATCTTCACTATCTATTATATCAGCTGATTTCACTGTCATTGCAAACTTGCTAATCATACTCTCATCCAAAGCATTGATATTGATGACAAACAGCAATGGGCCCAGCACTGATTCCTGAGGCACACCACTAGTCACAGGCCTCCAGCCTGAAAAACATTCTTCCACCATCATCCTCTGCTCCCTTCCATGAAGCCAATTTTCTATCTGGTTAACAGACACAGAAGGCTGGAATAACTCAGCAGGTCAGGCAGCATCTCTGGAGAAAAGGATTAGGTGACATTTCTGGTCGAGACCCTTCTAACGTCACCTATTCCTTTTCTCCAGAGATGCTGCTTGACCCGCTGAGTTACTCCAGCCTTTTGTGACTGTCTTCGGTTTAGTTTAGTTTATTATCATGTGTACCGAGGTACAGTGAAAAGCTTCTGTTGCATCTGCAGTGCCTGCCTACATTTTCTATCCAGTTGGCTATCTCTCCTTGGATCCCATGTGATATCTGAAGGAACACAGTATTTCCAAGAAGGTGGATGAATTAATGGCACAATTAAAAAGGTATGACTAAATGGAAATGTAGCCACGGGGTGACCAGAACTTGGGGCTGTATGTTTAAGGTTATTGTTATCTTAATACATTGTAAACCGAGGTTAGCAAATGCAGTCCAGCAGTTGATAACCCTTGTGTCGGAAGGAACTGCAGATGCCGGCTTAAACCGAAGATAGACACAAAATACTGGAGTAACTCAGCGGGACAGGCAGCATCTCTGGAGAGAAGGAATGGGTGACGTTTCGTGTCGAGACCCTTCTTCAGACTGATGGCACGGGAGAGGGAGTTACACAGAAAAGGAAGTGTAAGATCTGAAAATAGGACAAAGGGAATGGTGATCAAAGAAAAAGTTATAATGTAACACGTATGTCTTCGCCCAGTTTGCGATCCATTAACTCAGTATGGCCTAGAAACGGAACCTGGTGTTCTGATTTTAAAATCAGAGAATAAAACTCGGATAGACAATGCTTATCGTACAAATGTTGAAGTAAGTTTCTCAGTGAAAAGAATCTTTTATTTAAAGGAACAATATTAAACGACTGCAGAACACATAATCTCGGCAGGGAAAACATCTGACAGACAGTAGACATTTATTATTATATAAAATGTTTATCTGATCAACTAATAGAAATTTATTATGTTACCTGTAACATTGACTGCAACACCTGCACATTTTTACAATGTTAGTGAGTCATTAACATTTTTATCCCACAAAATGCAAGCCTATGACATCTGCGTTTGTTTTATTGCACAGCGAACAAGGCGAGTGTGTGAACTTTGGCACTAAGTGCATGGCCCCACACAGGCATAATATTACAATCGGGCCAGCAAGGGTGCTCTAGAGGGAAAAAATCTGCACCATCTTTTTATTATCCAGAATCTTGCTTTACTCAGGGAAGGTATTGGCACCACCGTGTACTTCTGTAACTCCCTCCCTTGCCTCTGTGATGGGCCCAGTTGTTTCCACCAGGGCCTCGGCAGCCCCCACCACAGCCGGCAGGTTATCAAGATGCTGACTACTGACAGTATGTTCACCATTCACTGCACTGTTGTTAACCTTTGCCTGACTGCCTTCGTCTTCATGTCTCCTAGTTGTATCATTTTGGCATTTGTTTTCATGCTTCTCCTGTAATTCTTTCATATCCTCATTGTCACAAATATTATTGTTGCCACCGACTTTGCTGATTACAGTTTTCGGAACAGTATTTATCCCAGCACACCCGTCTACTTCAGGATTCGTCACACAAAAGTAGTTTTGTGCTACTTCAGTTGCAGGGATACTTTTTTCATTTTCCCCTTTTTTCAAGGATTCTTTTTCAAGAATTTCAGCATTTTCTTTGTCTCCATTCTTTGCCACACTTTGTTCCAGTTTTTCTTTCTCATCAGAAACTCCTGTAGAGTCCTTCACTTGAAGAGGCACTGTGCCATTTTTGTCTTCTAAGCAGTTTTTGTTTTTCTTGCTTGACTTGTCATCTTTTGTTGATTTTTTCTGCAAATAGAGAAGGGGAGCAAAATTGAATTAGTGCCATAATTGTCTGAAGTTACACTTCCCAGCTACAACTACAATCTTTTCTTTTCCCACATAAAGGCATGACTCTTTTCTTGTGACCATCATTAAGGGATGTTTAACTGCCCAAAGCCTGACTCCCTGAAGAGTAGAAATAGGAGACAGATGCTCCCCGACTTACGCAAGGGTTACGTCCCGCTTAAGTCGGAAATGGAAGTGCTATTGCACACAAGTAAATTTACTGTACGACGCAGAGACCACATGGGACCTCCGACAAGGAGACCAGGTGAGAGCTCCGATGCGGAGATCACAGGAGAGCTCCGACACAGTGAATGGTCGGGCTCTGGGGAGTGTTGTAGAGCAGAGGGATCTAGGAGTACAGGTACATAGTTCATTGAGAGTGGCATCTCAGGTAGATTGGGTGTTCAAAATGGCTTTTGGCACATTGGCCATCAGTCAGAGCATAAGAGAATAGAGGTTGGGAGGACATGTTCCAGTTGTAATAGGACGTTGGTAAAGCTGCATTTAGAGTATTATGTTCAACATTTTTGGGCAGCATGTTATAGAAAATATGTTGTCAAGCTGGAAAGGGTGCGGAGAAGATTTACCACCAGGTTGCCAGGCCACGAGGGCCTGAGCAATAGGGAGAGCTATCAGCAGGTGAAGTGCAGGAGGATGAGGGGTGATCTCATACAGGTGTACAAAATTATGAGAGGAATAGATCGGGTAGAATAGAGTCTCGTGCCCAGAGTAGGGGAATCAAGAACCAGAGGACATAGGTTTAAGGTGAGGGGGGAAAGTTTAATAGGAACCTGAAGAGTAGCTTTTTCATGCAAAGGATAGAAGGTGTATGGAATGAGTTGCCAGAGGAAGTAGTTGAGGCAGGTATTATCGCAATGTTTAAGAAACATTTAGACTGGTACATGGATAGGACAGGTTTAGAGGGGTATGGGCCAAATACAGGCTGGTGGAACTAGTGTAGATGGGACTAGTGTAGCCGGTGTGGGCAAGTTGAGCCTTTTTCCACACTGTAAGACTCTATGACTCAATGACTATAATTGCTTAAGTAAGTGTGAGCTTACGCAAGTCGCCTATTACGTAAGTCGGGGAGTGCCTGCATTTTATAAATACACAATATTTGTTCTGATGAATAAAGTTCCATTTCAAGTGACCCATTTGTCTCTACAGGGTTCTCCTTCTGCAGGTGAGTTGATTGGGATCCTTTTCCTTTTGTTGTTCTGCTGAAAGTGGCTGCAGTACAGCATTACGTTTACGGGGACGCAGGGAATTGCAGGTGCTTTACAGAGGAACAAGCCCTCTATAAAGTGTTCTGTGTTTTGCTGTGAAGTTTATGTCTGGATAATGAAGCTTTTCACTGTACCTCGGTACAAGTGACAATAAACTGTGACTAACTGAAAGCCCTCACTTCTGAATTAGAATGAATCAATGCTGCTGCACATCGTGTCATTTTAAAATAATGTTGAAGTAACGTAATTCTTATTAGTTATCTGTGAACCTCCTTGGAACCGAGAAACAAAGGCCACATGGATCAGACATTTTAAAGAAAGGGGAGACCGTTGGGAAAAGCCTGTTGATAACAAAAAGCATAAAACACATAAAACCACAAAATAGAGAAATCTTTCCTGCAAGTGACACAAATACAGCAATCATGAGCAAAAGTTAGCATTAAAAAGAACAGAGCAGCAAGCCCTCTATAAAGTAGAAATAAAGGACTGCCAATGCTGGTTTATACCAAAGATAGAAAGTGCAGGAGTAACTCAGAGGGCCAGGCAGCATCTCTAGAGAAAAAGGATGGGAGACATTTTGGGTCAATATCCTTCTTCAGCTCTCAAAGAACTTTAATTCTTTCATTTCTTGTTGACATTGCACAAGTAAAACATAGGGAACTATGTTTTATTGAGAACGTCAATCAGTGTACCCACAAAAATAGCTTAATGTTTTTCACTGTCCCTCGGTACATGTGACAACAAACTAAATTCAAACTCAAATTACCAAAGGTGTAGAGTCAGTCAATTATCAGGCACGGAACTGTTTAGTCCATGTTTCGTCCCTCTAAACCTTTCCTATCCATGTAACTATCAAAATGGCTTTTGAATGTCATTATTGTACCTCGTCTCGCAGCACATTCCTTATACCCACTACACACTGTGTGAACAAGTTGTCCCTCAGGTTCTTATTAAATCATTCCCCTCTCACCTTAAACTTATGCCCTCTATTCCAGATTCCCCAACCCTGGGAAAGACTATGTGCATTCACCCTATCTATTCCTCTCATAATTTCCCTATATAAGAGCACCCCTCAGACTTTTTGTGTACCAAGGAATAAAGTCCTTTCCTGCCCAACCTCTCTCATAGCTCAGGCCTTTGAGTTTGAGCAACATTCTCGTAAATCTTCTTTGCATTCTTTCCAGCTTAATGACATCTTTCCTATAGACAGATGAACAAAATTGAACACAATACTCCAAGTGCGGCCTCGCCAATGTCTTGTTTCCGGATTGTATCTCCGGTCACTCTGCGGCCTAACATCATGGAGCTGGCGGCTTTGCTCGAGACTGACTTTGTGCCCCACTGGGGGGCTGTGTACTTACCATCGGAGCCTGCGATCCCTTGCCTGGGATCGACGCTCCCACCACGGCCTGCGGATTTCAACAATGAGGAGCTCGCAGTTTCGGGTAGAGACTGATGGTGGGAAGCTCCAAAGTCGCAGGTGGGTCGACTAGCCCCGACCCGGGGTCCGATCACCTGGCGTGAGGGAGCTGAGATCCCCCCCGATGCAGGAGCTTGATCGCCCCGACGCGGAGGGCCCAACCGCCAGCTATGGGATCCAAGATCGTCCCATCAACGGAAGGCTTGAAGCCCCCGACCGAAGGGAAGAAGATTGAACTTTTTTTTGCCTTCCATCACAGTGAGGAATGTGGAGGAGTTGCTGTGGTGGGTGTTTATGTTAAAATGGATTTTGTGTGTTTTGTTGCTTTTTATTGGTATGACTGTATGGCAAATCAAATTCCTCGTATGTTGTAAAACATAGTTGGCTAATAAAGTATGATTATGATTATGATCTTCTATATTTAATTCCCTGACTGATGAAGGCCAGCATGCCTTCTTCACCACCTTATCTACTGTGTTGTCACATTTAGATAACTATGTACCTGAGCACCTAGATTCCAGTGCTCCACAACACTCTTCAGGCCCCTAACAATCACTGTGAAGGTCCTGCCTTGGTTTAGTTTCCCAAAATGCATCATCTCACACTTATCTGAATTAAACTAATTTCCTTTTCCTCAGCCCACTCTCCCAGCTGACCAAGATGCCACTGTAATATTTGGTACCATCTTCACTGATAATGATATCACCTATTTTCTTCTTGTTTGCAAAATACAAAATACTAATCATGCCTTGTATATTCTCATTCAAATTGTTGATATAGATGACAAACAGCAGTGTGCCCAGCACCAAACCCTGAAGTACAACACCAGTCACAGGCCTCTAGTCCGAAAAACAACTTTACACCACCATGGAGGAACACCTGGTGAGGCAGCATCTGTGAAGGCAATGGGATGGTCAACATCTTGACCCGAAACATCGGCCATCCCTCTGCCTCCCCAGATGCTGCCTGACTCACCATTGAGTTCCTCCAGCAGTCTGCTTTTTTTGTGCCAGAAACTATGAGTATGACTGGTAACAACTTCAGGGAGGATTGAAGAAAACATTATCATATAACATAATGGATATCAAATACGCTGCTGTAATAAATCCTCTCTCCTGGATACACAGGCAGGGAATCTTCAGCTGGGAGTCAATCAGCAGTTGATAACTTGTTCAACAACTTCAACCCTGTGCAGTCAGACATGAAGGGAGTTGAAGAGTTATGCTCAGTGACACTCACACTTTAGAGCAACCTAACCCACGGAAATTCTGCTGCAAAGAATTTACACAATGAAAACAAAGAGGACATTTACCTTTGACTCTTTCCTCTTTTCTTTCCCAGGCAGTGATGGCCTCTGGAGGAAAACAATCTGTTTTGTAGCGAGATTCCCATCACTGAAAAATACATCACACCGAGAAGGAGGTTACTTCATTTCATTCACTTCATGCAATCCAACCAAATCTACTAATGCAAATTGTTAACTGGTCATAGACCTTCAGTCAGAAGGCCACTCTTCCACCACTAACCTTTGCCTTCTGTGAATAAATCAGTCTGAATCTAAACTACTAAGTGTCTGCATGGATTTCCTCCGGGTGCTTCAGTTTCCTCCCCCACATCCCCAGACATGCTAATTATTAGTTTAAATTACCATTGTAAATCGTGCTTAGTGTGAGAGAATTGGGGGATGTGAGAGAATAGGTAACAGGAAAATAAGTGTGAGAATGGGATTGCTCCAAGAGCACGCATAGACTTGATGGGCCGAACAGCCTCCCTCCGTGTTGTAATGAAATATAGAAAAATGCACATAAAAGAAACAACCAATTAATTATAAAATTTCGCAAATGGCTTCCTGCATTTGAAGCAGCTAGAAACGTGGCAAGATAACCAAGAAAAACTCTGCGAGATATATTGCTGCTGATACAACAGTTGATAAAAAGATCTGGAGCAGGTTTTTATGTTCATCAATGAATTAAATGAACCTCAGTGCATTAATTGCTGAAGTGATATTGTGCAGGACGTCTGCAAAAGCTGTAAACAAATCTTAATAGGTTCAATAAAAAAATATTTCCTACTCTCAGCAGCACAGTGGCACAGCCAGTAAAGCTGCTGCTACTCAGCTCCAATGACGTGGGTTTGATCCTGACCTCTGGTGCTATACGTGTGAAGTTTGCATATTCTCCCTGTGCCTACATGGGTTTCTTGCAGGTGCTCAGCTTTCCTCCAGATGTGTATCTCCAGCAGAGATCCCTGGAATACTGTCAGGAACAGGAACCCTGACCCATTTTACTCTCCCTAACTTGGCTCAGTTGAGCCAACTTTAGCATCTCCAACAATAGTTTTGGTTTGTATTTATGTAATCAATAGACAGGATACTAAACTAACACTATAATTATACATAATATAACTTAAATTGTAAATCTCCCAAATTGTAATATTTTGATACACCCTGGATAAAGTCACTGAACTGCTAAGATTCTTGGAATCAAAGGATAATTGCAAGGCGAATGTGGTCACTCTGAGCTCAATCATCCAAAAGGAAAATTTAATTCCAATCATCATTTCTGAAATGTTTCTTAATGGTTTTGGTCCATTATTATAACAACTATTTTACGTTCTGACCATTCTTTCCTGGTATTAACTCCAAATTTGCTTTTTGTTCATTGTAACCTTATCCAAACATCACACGGTGAGTCACAAATTGTCTTTCTCTGGTGTATGAAAATCAAAATCAAACTTTAAAAAATACTGCATCGATGCTGGAAATCTGAAATGAAACCAAAAATGCTGTTAAAAATTCAGCAGGTCAGACAGCATCTGTGGAAGGAGAAACAGACTTGACTTTCAAGTCTGAGACAAGGAAAGAGAGAAAACAAGTCAGTCTTTAGTGGCAGGAAGATGCGTGAGGAATAGATGGAACAAATTAAATATCTCTGACAGGGAGGGAGGAAATATCTCTGAGACCATATGAGTTAATGTGGGCCAACTCTGTTTCTCTTTCCACAGATGCTGGCTGACCTACTGAGCATTTCCCACATTTTCCATTTTTATTCCCCATATCTCTGTTTATAATGTGCACACCCTGAGAGATGAGTCTCTAGAGTTCTCATTTTCAAAAATATAAGTTTACAATTATATCATTTTGTAACAAATTTAAGCCACTCAAAAATGTTTCACAATTGCCAAAGGATAAATTGTATGGGATCATTTAAGCAGCTGTGAAGCATAGGCAATATGTAAGAGAATAACCAAGCCCTAAAATAAATTTACAGAAGATGTGTGTTTGTTTTATTAATCCAAAATTATTACTAATTATTGTGATGAATAAATTTAACATGCATATTCTGAGCTGGCAGAGTAAAATGTTAGAAGGTTATGCTCTACATTCCTGCAACGTTACAAGTTCAATGTTCTCGCCAGTCTATGTCAGTCCCCTAGCATTCGATCAGTTCGCATGTTCCTCTTTTGCACTGTCTCCAGAGTTAAATGCGTGCTTTGTGCTTTGGTGGCTGTAACTGGTTGCAGTAAAAGGGAATTGATAGGAATCACGAGGTCAGTAGCTTTCAATTGGCAACATTCCATGAAGCCCCATCATCGGGGGGAACTAACTCCAACCACAATTAGTAGAAACAAAATATTTTGTACACCATGACTTTCATATCACTTTCAAAGCACCTTAAAGTGTTTATTTGAATCTGTGAGCTCGCATTTTGCTGTGGAGTTTTGCGACGGAAAATGCACCATACATTGAGAGGAAACGATGCAAAATTAAAGGGAATTTGCAATGAAGCATGGCTGGGAAAAACATCTCTCAGGCTGAGGCTCCTGTTGTGTGAGACGTGCCAGAGGAGAGTTGCTATGTTTCACATGCTAACCACTCCCCTTCATCAGGGGACCGCAGCGAACTGGGCAGGTAGTGCAACTCCTACAACACAGTGGAAAACAGAGGCACTCAAAGCTTTGGGAAATAAAAGTTTCATGCTAACAACACCTCGCAATCTCCTTATATATGGAAGTAGCATTCTTTCCATCTTATATAGTTTTTGGAGAGGATGCAAAATAAACTGAAAAACAATCAATAGTCTGTTCTGTATCTCTTCTAAATAATCTTTCCTAAATAAAATCAATTTTATTTTATTTTGCCAACTTGTTTTTACATTAAAAGAGCTGAGATATACAATAGGCTCTTTTGTTTAATTTGAGGTTTGGCAATTGGACTGAGAATGCCATGCCAAAAGCCTGCTGTTAAAATGGCAAACCGTAGTGCTTACTGGAAGTAAAGACATGACTGGGGCAGCTCTTAGATTTGGGGGAAATCTTAATGAACAGAAACATTATTAAACTTCCAAATGTGACTAATGTGAAGGCAGTGAATGTGCTTGCACTGGTGAAGCAGTTGGATTGTTTGACAAATCTGTATACTGCCTATTGTGTAGGAAAAAAACTGCAGATGCTGGTTTAAATCGAAGGTGGACTGCCTATTGCTTGGCTTACCACATGTTCACTTCAGTGATTAGAAAAAGAATAGCAGCATAGGTTCAGGATGTGAAGACTTTGATTCACACTGAGTGACTCTCTCATGGAGGGGGTTACTGCAACTGAGATTGCAGCTGTGGTAATGTCCCAGTTGCCAAACATTACCAAAGACAATATTTTTCAGTGCAGAATGGACTGTAAACATAAGCTCAATTGTAATCATGTATTGTCTTTCCACTGACTGGATAGCACGCAACAAAAATCTTTCACTGTACCTTGGTACACATGACAATAAACTAAACTGTACATAAGCCGCATAATACCGAGTGGTGCAGGCAGAGCCCGGTCTGCAGCGGCACAGACCAGCGTAGCAGTGGAGGACATCGGCAACATTATCAGGCCAGGTAGGGGCTCCAGCAACTCCAACCCAGTTCTTCTGCCAGGTCAACAAACCCGTATGGCTGTTAATATTCTACGTTTTTAACAACTTTGAATTTGAAGGATAAAGGATGGTGTTGGAAATGTGGCGACTCTTATGTTCTGTCTCAGTGTAATCTACTATTCTTATCGTCATGTACTTAAGTATGATTGTGCCTATATATAGTATGTTTTACCAAACAATATGCAAAAAAGGAATTTCACTTCTCCTAGGTACTGTACCATGTGACAATAAACTACCATTGAACCATTAATGAAAAAGCTTCACTCTGTCTCCATTTTCACATCCAAATAGTTCACATTGAAGGAGCAGTAAGTACAGTGATCATTGTGTATATATTTCCTATTTAACAATCTTCAATCCAAGAACAAAATACTGCAGTTGTTGCAATAAAAACTGAAAATGCTGGAAATATTCAGCAGATCAAGTAGCATCTGTGGAGAGAGAAAATTAGTTAATGGCAAAGCTTCAGGGCCTTTTATGGATGATTATTTGCAGCTGTTTTTGTCTTTGTAACAATTCATCAATTGATGAAATTACTTCCAGGACCTAAATATTTGTGAACAATATATTAATATTTGAGATATCATGTAGGATTTACTCTGGGTCTTATTTACATCAAATAACTATCAAATAAAACACCAAAACAGCATTGTTGAAAAATGAGCAACCAAGAAAATTCACAAACCGTGAGCCAAGGGGAACATCAAACAAAATAGATCCTTAACCAATTTCTCAGTCCTTGCATAACTTGCTAAAGTTTATTTTGAAGTGCCAGAAATGTCCTACCTGTCCCTCCTCACTATAGGAGTAGGTAACACACAGGTTAACTGCCAGCCGTATGCAGCCAGAGAATTCAGCAAAGGAACATAATCAGTTTTCACCTTAGTTCCCTAAAGAAACAAAGATAAACAAGCTGTTAAGGGAAGTAAAGTTATTTTTGGCTATTGCTGACGATGTTTTTGTTTTTCATATCAAAATGCTGATTTTAATATTTCTTGTCAGTATCATTATTTTTAATGCTAGCTGCCTGCTGTCAATTTGTTTGATACATAGATTCAGAGACAATAGATGCAGGAGGAGGCCATTCGCCCCTTCGAGCCAGCACCGCCATTCAATGTGATCATGGCTGATCATCCACAATCAGTACCCCATTCCTGCCTTCTCCCCATATCCCTTGATTTCGCTAGTCCTAAGAGCTCTACCTAACTCTCTTTTGAATGCATCCAATGAATCAGCCTCCACTGCCTTCTGATGTAGAGAATTCCACCAATTCACAATTCTCTCTGTGAAAAGGTTTATCCTCATCTCTGTTCTAAATGGCCTGTCCCTTATTCTTAAACTGTGGCCCCTGGTTCTAGACTTCCCCAACATCGGGAACATGTTTCCTGCATCTAGCGTGTCCAATCCCTTAATAATTTTATATGTTTCTATAAGAACCCCGCTCATCCTTCTAAATTCCAGTGAATACAAGCCCAGTCGCTCCATTCTTTCATCATATGACAGTCCCGCCATCCTGGGAATTAACCTTGTGAACCTACGCTGTACTCCTTCAATAGCAAGAGGTCCTTCCTCAAATTAGGAGACCAAAACTGAACACAATACTCCAGGTGTGGTCTCACCAGGGCCCTGTAAACTGCAGAAGGACCTCTTTGCTCCTATACTCAACTCCTCTCGATATGAAGGTCAACATGGCATTAGCTTTCTTCACTGCCTGTTGTACCTGCACGCTTACTTTCAGTGACTGATGTACTAGGACACCCAGGTCTCGTTGTACTTTTCCTTTTCCCAACGTGACACCATTCAGATAATAATCTGCCTTCCTGTTCTTGCCACCAAAGTGGACAACCTCACATTTATCCACATTATAATGCACCTGCCATGCATCTGCCCACTCACCCAACCTGTCCAAGCCACCCTGCATCCTCATAGCATCCTCTTCACAGTTTACACTGCCACCCAACATTGTGTCATCTGCAAATTTGCTAATGTTACTTTTAATTCCTTCATCTAAATCATTAATGTATATTGTAAATCATTAATGTATATTGTAAATAGCTGCGATCCCAACACCGAGCCTTACGGTACCTCACTAGTCACTGCCTGGCATTCTCAAAGGGACCCGTTAATCCCTACTCTTTGTTTCCTGTTTGCCAACCAATTTTCTATCCATGTCAATACCCGACCCCCAATACCATGTGCTCCAAGTTTGCCCACTAATCTCCTGTGTGGGACCTTTCTGAAAGGCTTTCTGAAGGTCCAGGTACACTACATCCACTGGCTCTCCCGTGTCCATTTTACTTGTTACATCCTCAAAAAATTCCCGAAGATTTGTCAAGCATGATTTCCCCTTCGTAAATCCATGCTGACTTGGACAGATCCTGTTACTGCTATCCAAATGCGCCGCTATTACATCTTTGATAATCGACTCCAACGTCTTCCCCACCACTGATGTCAGGCTAACTGGTTTATAATTCCATGCTTTCTCTCTCCCTCCTTTCTTGAAAAGTGGGATAACATTAGCTATCCTCCAATCCACAGGAACTGATCCAGAATCTATTGAACATTGGAAAATGATCACCAATGCGTCCACGATTTCTAGAGCCACCTCCTTGAGTACCCTGGATGCAGACCATCAGGCCCTGGGGATATATCAGCCTTCAGTCCCATCAGTTTACCCAACACCATTTCCTGCCTATTGTGAATTTCCTTCAGTTCCTCCGTCACCCTACTTTTTTTAAAGTGAGAGGCTGTAAATTCAAGGTCGCACTCTGCTGAGTTGTCGTTCTAAGTTATGTCACTAAACAGAGCATTCAGGTGGAGCAGAGGCATCTCCACAGGAGCAGTGTGAAGTTTGGATTGTGAAGCATTACTGGGACTACTTAAATGAACACTGGCAGAAGTATAGGGCTCCCATTATAGGGCTTACATTTAGCTGCAAATAATTGTGCTGGAGGCAATCGAGTTCAGATAATCCCCATGATGTAAAACTTTAGTGAAATGTCAACTTGGGCACAAGTGGAACTTCCAAAGCTTATTAAAATGGATTATTTTGATAAATGTACCAATAATGTGAGGTTCATTTTCTTTATGTTGAAGAATATAACATTTCAGACACCTATTATCATTTTATGGAAATTCAGTTGTGCCATTCATTTTTAACCAACATTTTCACCTTATTTTTTCTAATGCTTTGTTCTTTTAAATGCTTCTAGCAAAAAGTAAATATTTTACTAAACCTGGAGGTATTTCTGCGATTCGAATAACCTATTGGCCAATTGAAATACTGCAACCAATTTCTAAATTTACACTTTATACTCATATCTCTCCTTATAAAGGTCAATTAATTTTATTTCAAATTTGGTTTCTACTTTGGTGTTAAGTCCTTCAGAAGCTAAACACTTCTTTCCCAGTATGAGCAATAACGTAAAAATAATATTTTGACAATGGATAAAATAAGTTAAGATTCAGGTAAAATTATCTCAGAAGAAGCTTAAATGTGAAGTAATACACTTAAAATATTCAGAACAAGTGACACAATCAGGTGGAATTACTATGGTGACATTTATATGTTTAACTTTCCAGCTGAGAGTTTCTGCTGGCTGTATAGGAATTTCCATTGGAGTTGCATTCCCAAATCAGCCATGTAAAACTATTGAACATTGTGTTGTCACAATATTGTGTACTATTTTTAAAAATGTTTGTGGAGAAAATGGTGCTACACGTTCTCTATAGTCATGAATGGTTGTTGTACTCAGCCTCTGCAATTGTAGCATGCTCAGCACCACTAATGAAAGTTGAATATCTGGGCAATCATGTTGGAAACTCATTCTGAAGGGAAATCAAATAAATTATCCCGCCAAGGAACTGCATCAGTGAGTGGGCATTCAAAGATGCTCTTTCTTTGGAATAAGGATACCAATTCAAATGTTCATAAATTATTAAGATGCTTACTGCTGGAACATAACCAGGTTAGTTCTGTGTAGTTCTGCTTCTTTGTATTAACACTGTGTTACTTTCAAAGAGGTGAACTGGACACTGCTTAAACGGTGCTTATTTTTCTGCCAAACTCATTTTTAATCATTAATGCAATTGCACCATATTTAAATATTTCAAAGAATGTTTTTTTAAATTTATGTTTTAATGAAGTTGCAAGTTAAAACTCACAAAATCTCAATTAGATCAGGGAACAGCAATACATGGCGTAGGAACAGAGATCTTCACTGTGAACCATCTCACGTGAGTTTGTGCAAGAGAGCAATGTGAAGTCAGAACAATTATACAGTGAGCCGCAGAATTACAGATGCTATTGACTTACACACAAATCATTGAGGAACTGTAAAATGATATTGTTTGGTTCCTCTCACCAAAAGGCAAGTTATATTTCCCAGAAAAAAAAATGTATTTGAGGTTCATTTAAAAAAGTTATTCTTGAATTATATTGTTTGTTTGTGCCTTTTGACTTTGCATTTTGTTTTCAATCCCCTCTGTGCTCTATTCTGTATAATGCTGAATTATGCAGTACCAGCTAATAAAGAGAATTGGTGAAACGCACTTAAATGTCAAAGCATCAAAATGCATTCAAAAAGTTGAAAGACAACAATATACTCCACCTGGAATTATATGTTGTAGGAATTTTTTTCCTTTCCACCATGTTACCCATGTATAATAGAACAATGACATTTTTACCGGCACCTGAAAGGTTTTAATGTGCTTTTTGCAGTGTACTGTCAGTTCTATTCTTCAGATGCTTTGGAGGTCATGGAGCTATACAGCGTGGATATAGACCCTTCAGCCCAACACAAGGTCACAAACCAGCCTGCGTTCCTCAGTTGTCGGTGCATGCTCCCTTCCTCTGGCAAAGTTCTCTTTGCTCCCTTGGAGATGACCAAGATTATGACTGAGCGTGCATGTATTCTGATCCAAATAGTAATACTTCCTCAACTTTACACTGTTTTTAATTGAACATTGGGCGATTTTGGTTTGATGAGGAAGAAAGAAAATCACCCCTGCTTTTAGTTAGAAGTGGAATTCTTCTCACTCATCGATATTTGGATTATGTGTTATGTGTCAATCGCAAAGGGGTCAGTTTAGTTTCAATCAACCTTAAGAGCTAAACAAGAGGAGCAGGAGAGTCCATGAAGCGATTGCAATGCCTGATCCCTGACAGATTTCTGTCCCAAGGTTTTCTATCAGATTTGCCAGATGTGGTGTGGTGTAAACCTGCACTAGTGAGTCAATGAACACAATTGTTAAGAAGTGAATGTAGGTCACAGAATTCCATGGCCAATGATGGTGACTTAATTCCTGAAGACCTGGATACTTTGGAATTGGGAATACGGGAGGCTTTGGTTGTGGCTCGATTGTAATCACGTATTGCCTTTCAGCTGACTGGTTAGCACGCAACAAAAGCTTTTCACTGCACCTCGGTACACGTGACAATAAACTAAACCAAACTAAACTACTACTTGTATATGGTACTAAAAGCTCAGGGACAGAGAAAGAGGCTGAAACACTGAGATTTAGCACATTCTGGTGTTTGGGTGCTTCCAGTGCTATTTGTACACTGAAATGGCTTCCTAAATGCAGATGACAACATCTGTTGGAAACTGTGCCAGATGTGTTATTGCTGAAGATTTGGTATGTGAGCAACGAATCTCGACCAGAGGTCTGCTGAGCAGCGGATCATATTATCGTTACATGATGCCAGCACTTTGGTGCCTCCCATGTGTGAAAGTGTGCCAGAGATCACCCCCTCTTAGTGACCTCCAGTGTTATTTGAATTACATTTACAGGGTAACTGTTGGAAAATTTTGTTCGGACTGCTTTCTATGTTTTGATGAGTTTTACAAGTGTACTCTCAAGTCACCAACGCATGCAGAGAGCATGTGCGGCAGATGCCGAAGGATTGTTTTACTTTAAGTCTGTGTAAAGGATTGCTGGTACCAGATCTGCATAATAATAGACATTCCTTTTGAAAAAATAATGACAGGGGGAATGAACAAAGAGCAGAGAGAGCTCAAGCTATCAGAATATAAGTTGGAACGTTATGTTACACTTGTACAAGACATCGGTGAGACCACACTTGAAGTACTGTGTTCAATTTAGGTCACCCTACCATAGAAAAGTTGTCATTTTGCTGGAAATAGGTTTTGTAGATTCATTTTCTTCGGTAAAAAGATTGTAAATTGTCAGTAGTGTGTGGTGTGTGCTCGTGTAATGGGGTTCGCTGCTCGGCACGGACTTGGTGGGCCGAAGGGTCTGTTTCCGCACTGTATCTCTCTAATCTAATCTCTAATCTAAAGACATTTGGACAGAATGTGGATTGGAAAGGTTTAGAGTGAACTTGCAGGCTCTTTCTCAATGCAATAATCCACGGCAGTGTTGCAACAGCCTGACCCTACACAACCTCTGGTAAACTGCGTAGGAAGGAACTGCAGATGCTGGTTTAAACCGAAGATAGACACAAAACGCTGTGAGCAACTCAGCGGGTCAGAGAGCATCTTTGGAGAAAAGGAATAAGTGACGTTTCGGGTCGAGACCCTTCTTCAGAGTCAGGAGAAAGGGAAACAAGAGATATAGACAGTGACGGAGAGAGATATAGATCAAATGAATGAAAGATATGCAAAAAAGTAACGATGATAAAGGAAACAGGCCTTTGTTATCTGTTTGCTAGGTGAGAACGAGTGCAGACAATGAGACTCAACAAGGCGACTTTGAAGCTAATATAACTTTGGTGGGGAGGGATGGAGAGAGAGGGAATGCACGGGTTACTTGAAGTTAGAGAAATTAATATTTATGCCACCGGATTGTATACTGCCCAAGCAAAATATGAGCTGCAGTTCCTCCAATTTGCATTTAGCCTCACTCTGACAATGGAGGATGCCTAGGGTACAAATGTTAGCGTTGGAATGGGAAGGGGAATTAAAGTGTATCGTAATCGTTACCATCTCTTCTGCTTCTCCATGTTCTGGTCATCTACACATCTCAGCTACCTGTAGGGCAGGCTTGGTGATGAAGTTGTGCTGACGGGAGGCAGGGAAACGGAAGAGCCTGTACCATTAGGCATTGTGGGGTAGATGGGGTCAATAGGATCTGAGGAAGCCGATTGGGTCTGGCAGAGCAGCACGAATGGGCCATTCAATGATGGTTGGCAGCATACCCTCCAAGATGGTTAGAACATGGGGGTGCACAGCCCCAAGTCGGTATCTCCCACTGCCGCTTATGATTGTGTGTCACTATCTACAGGAAAGGGTGGGGGAGGGAGTGGGGTTAGGAACCCAGTGTATTGTGCATTATGTTTGATGAGATGGTTTAAGATCAACCATCTTATGGCTGTGTGTAAAAGCCACAAGATATCAGTGCGAGAATGGTGTAATTTTCATGCCTCCTATTTTTAGAATATTTTGTTTTATCTTAATATCAGTAGGTGCAGTGTACAGCCTTCTATTGAATCAGTGATAGGTTAAAAAACAAATAAAGATACATTAACATTTAATTCAGAGAGAAGAAATTATGTGAAATGCTATCACTGACCCTTTCTGATTTCTCCATAATTTGTTGGGTTAAGCAGATGTCGTTTGATGAGGAGAAAAGAACACAAAGTTTTGAAGTAACTCAGTAGGTCAGGCAGCATCTCTGGAGAACAGAGACAGGTGATGTTTCTGGTCAAGACACTTCATCAGACTGAATGAGGAGAATATGTGAATGGTTGGTTTGCAATTGCAAGCTACTTAACATTTTTGTGCAATGCATTGAGCTGCCAATTTTAGCACATTTCTTTCTCATAGTGAGCTCAATTTCTGATAGGAAGAATATGATCATTATATCACATTACTCTGGTTTCAGTGTATTTATCACAATCTCACATGCTTCATATTCATATCAAAACAGGAAGCTTGCAGTGGTTTTGCAAACACCCTTCTGAAGCAACATCTAACGATTTCTGAATGTTCCACTCATGCAGAATGGGTTATTAATTATTCACAATGTCTAAAAGTGTACAGCTTTTATTTTCAGCTAGCCTATATACGACATCCATGGCTGACAATTTAAAACTTCACATGCAACTAACATAACCCCCTTAACCTTGGGAGTCTGAAATTATTTCTCAGAAATTAAATTCCTCGTATGTTGCAAAACATACTTGGCTAATAAAGCATATTATGATGAGAGTAATCCAGGTAACCATTGTGAATTGATTTACATAAAAAATGATGTCCATTAACAACATACGAAGGCTTTACAGTCAGGCAGTTTAGTATACAGAATGTATTTCATATATTACCTTGCATACTGCCTGTGTTCATTGTTCAGGGTGGATCATGATTTAAAATGATTGTTTGGGTTTTTAGATCTATTCAGTATAATTGCTCTGCGATATTTTACAGTTGTACAAAGAGAAACAATTTATAAAAATCCTAATGATTCAACTGTTCCTCCATAAACGTATTCCCTATTACTTAACATTTCCATTCATCCCTGCCAAGTTATGTTAGCATTTCAAACTAGAGTCAGGCATAGAGAGTCATAAAGTCAAAGAGAGGTGCAACAAGAACCCTATCCCCAGTTTTGAGTTTATCAGCTGCTGGACATTTGTCATTGGTCCCATGTTACACAGATGTACTGCAGACCGCGCACGACCACTTACGTTCATCACTGTCCACTGCTCCACAACGATGGCATCGTAAGGTTCATACTTTTCCTCAGAAACTCCTTCAAAGATAAAAAGCCCATCGACCGATTTAGGGATTGAATCTGTCCAAACATGAAACACACTTCTGGTCAATCTGTTGTACTTCACAATGTTAATAAAGAGTTGCAAATATTACAGATGGCCAAATCAAGTACGACATGGACTGTGGCTCCTAGGGTGATCATCACAGCTGCTCCAGCCTTTGGCAGCTCGGCGGGTTCGTTTAGCTGGAGGCTTTGCTGCCACAACTTTTGCTGCCAGTACCTGCCACAGACAGGAACTATCGCAACGTTTAAGAAACATTCAGACAGGTACATGGATAGGACAGGTTTAGAGGGGTATGGGCCAAATGCAGGCAGATGGGACTAGTGTAGATGGGACATGTTGGTCGGTGTGGGCAAGTTGGGTCAAAGGGCCTGTTTCCACACTGTATGATTCCATGACTCTATGAGCCATCCTGTAGAGTGCAGACGACTATGAGCTGGTGGCCTTTAAAGTCTGCCCCCGCACCACCCCGACGGCCTTTACATAAGTGATATATCATTCTCCATCTCCCACCAAAAATTAGCAGAGGCGGGTTAGCATTACAAACTAGCGTCAGTCATAGAGAGTCGTAGAGTGGTAGAGAGGTACAGCGTGGAAACAGGCCCTTCAACTCACCAATCAAAGCTAATCCATTGTAGGTTTTGGTTTCCGTACCTGTCGGTGTTCCCAGACAAATCAAAGCATCCACTAACAGGGCTCCCTTAGTGAAGTGTTCTGTCATGTGATCTAGCCAGTCTGCATCTAAACTGCTGATATCCTCTCCCTTTTTACTGATCTTCAGTGGAATTGTTGCAGTATAATAGTTGCAAGATTTCTGCCTTCGTTGTTTATCGAAAAGGAGAAATATCTCATTTTCTGGAAAGAAACACAAAAAAGTTTAATTCTGTAAATTTATAAGTTACAATTATATAATCTATAATATTAAGGTAATAATATAATGCAGCAATACTTCTCTACTCCTGTCTATGTATTTAGATTTTGTTTATAGAACACCTTCAAAATGTATCTTCAATATTTGCCTCTTGGACCACAACTTTTAAGTTTACATTCTCTTCCATTTGTTTGTTATCCACAACCTCCAGAGCTCCTCAGGATATTTCATGACATGAAAGATTAATTTCTAAATGTGAGTTGAGCAGATATAAATAGTCACCACTGGGCATTTATTGCAGCTCCCTGTTTCTGCTTCCCATCTCTGCTTATCGGATTTGCTGCCATTTTCAAAGTTTGTTTCATAAAAGTTTAATTGAGAATGGAATTACGGAATCTTTGGTTCTGAATAACAACTTGATAAATAAATCATGGCATTGCCTAAAATGTTTGGTTTCAACATCACTAAAGCTGAATATAGGCCAACTGGAAGTGACTCTGGGGGTTTGTGTTTGAAGATTGCTAGTTCTTGGGAAAAATATCCTGACAGTTTAAAATGTTTAGACACAACTTTATTTTGAAATAGAAATTTAAATAATATTAATGCTCCTGAATGTTTATTTGGATTGGTTACTACTATTCAGGACAACTGTTCCCTTTAATTCTTTAATGTACACATTCATGAAAGTGGTTACCAAAAGTGCACATGCAACAATGACAGTTTAATGGCACGCACAATACATAGCTTCTGTAGTTTTATTAAGTACGTCTGTTTTCTTCTATTGGGCATTTTTTTTAATGCATGTTCTGAATAGTGTCCAGAATCCACAGTTGTAATAAAGATCTCTGATCTGCTGTGGGAAGGGAACGGATTATTGAGAGCTTTCAAACTTGACAGCCGGACTTCCCAAAAACAACACAGAAACCAACTGATTGCCATGAGCATTTGACAGTGTCCCAGATGTAACCTGCAAAATTAACATTGAATTATTTGGGAGTGTGATAGTTTTTCAAAGCACTTGAAGGTCAAAGAGACACATTTATATTCTTAAAGTATGTAATTAACGACAAGGGTATGTTGATTTATAAAATGTGCAGAATCATAGGAGATGATGGTGAATACTGTTTTTTTTTCTAATCCCCTTAAGTGGCAAGGGCGAAGAGACAGGCCATTAATGAAACAAAACCATGAAACAGTCAAAGAAATGGCAAACAAAAGGTAATGTTTTCTGTAGGAGATTGCTTGTGTTTTGGTCTTAGCTCAGACTGTACAGAAATTGAATTCCTGGGTGGAGGCCGTACAACAGATGCTCAGCCATGATCACAATGAATGGCGGTGCTGGCTCGAAGGGCCAAATGGCCTCCTCCTGCACCTATTTTCTATGTTTCTATGTCATATACAGAACATAAACAAGCTCCACAGCCTATTTTGCTCATACTGACCCAGTTGGTATTCTGGGCTAATCCATTTGCCTGCATTTGGTTCATAGTCCTCTAACCCCTTCCTATCCAAATATCTGCCCAAATACCTTTTAAAAGTCCTAATTGTGTCCATTTATATATCTTCTCTGGTAGCTCATTCCAGGTACGAACTACCCTCTGTGTGAAAAAGGTTGCCCATGAGATCCCTCTTAAATATCTCCTCTTTCACAAGCTTATACCCAAAACACAAAGTGCTGGGGTAACTCAGTAAGTTAGGCAGTATCTGTGGAGGAAACGATAGGCAGCGTTTAGGGTCTGAATCTTCTACCCTGGGAAAAAGACTGTGAGCATTCATTTTATCTTTGGCCCCCAAGATCTTGTAAAGCTCATTGAAGTCACCCCTCAGCATCCTTCGCTCCAAAGAAATAAGTCACAGCCTTTCAAATAGCTCCCAATAACTCATGCCCACAAGCCCAGGTAACATCCTGGTAAATCTCTTTTACAACCTTTCCAACTTAATGATAGAACTGTGCACAGTACTCCAAGTATTGTCTCACCAACAACTTGAACAGCTGCATCATGATGTCCCAAATTTTGTGCTAAATAATGTTTCGAATGAAGGCAAGTGTCCCTAACAACCTCTTCACCACACAGTCCACATGACTTGGCACTTTTAGGAAACCATTTAACTATACTCACAGATCTGTTCCGCAAAACTCTCCAGACCTCTATCATGTGCTGTGAAAGTCCTGCCTTGCTTTGACATACTGAAGTGCAACACCTCACACCTGTCAGAGTTGCCATTCCTTGGCCCAGCGTACTATCTGATCTAGATCTGTTGTAAACACAGATAACCTTCCTTACTGTCCACTATATCACCAATTTTGGTGTCATCTACAAATTTTTGAAAAGTATTAACTACATTGTCATCCAAATCGTTAATATAGATAACTAACCACTGTGGACCCCTGTGGCACTCCACTAGTTATAGGGCTCCAATCAGAAAAATAGTAACAACTACCTTTTGACTCCCTCCTCTAGCCTTGTTCATCAATGGTTAAAATTTCTGACGACAGTACTGGACAAAGGGTGCGGAAATTACTTGGTCAATGGTCACTGAGAGTTAAATCCTCTATCTCATAGTCATAGAGTTGAACAACATGGAAACAGGCCCTTCGGCCCAACTTGCTCAGAACCGACTAACAAGCCTGATCTACACTCGTCACACCTGCCTGCATTTGGCCCATATCCCTCTAAACCTATCCTCTCCATGTACCTATCCAAATGTTTTGGAAATATCGTGCTAGTACCTGCCTCAACTACCTACTCTGGCAGCTCATTCCATATACTTATCACACTTTGTGAAAAAAAGTTGCCACTCAGGTTCCTATTAAATCTTTCCACCCTCACCTATGTCCTCTGGTTCTTGATACCCCAACTCTGGGTAAAAGCCTCTGAGCATCTACCCTTTCTATTCCTCTCATGAACTTACACACCTCTATAAGATCACCCCCCATCTTGCTGCACTTCAAGTCCTAGCCCGCTCAGCCTCTCTCTGCTTCTCAGGCTCTCGGGTCCTGGCAACATCCTTGTAAATCTTCTCCACACCCTTTCCAGCTTAACATCTTTCCTATAACAGGGTGTCTGAAACTGAACAAAATACTCAAAATGTTTTAGTCAACCCTCCAAAAACAAAAACAAAATTATCTAAAGTAAAGACAGAAGTACTCAGCTGGTCAGGCAGGTTGTGGGGGGGGGGGGGTTGGTTGAGACTAATTAGAGATGAGGGGTACGCGTGATCTGTGGAGAAAGCCAAGGATGTGAGCAACGATTGTATGACTGTGATAATGTTGTCAAGAGACAAGGTGTTCAATGGTGACCCAATCAACAAAACAAAATATTAAAATAGATTTGGAGAAGAAGAAAATAATTTGGTTTATCTATGCATGTGAAATCAGATGTTTGACTTGCTAATGCTGTTTCTTCATTTATTGTACATATTTAATTCTGAGAATTATTAAACAAGACCGACTACTTAGATTCATTTAAAATTAAATAGCTTTGCTAAAAATCTAACAAAATATGACAGTAGATAAATATCTTGCAGGGGCTGAAACAGAGTTCAGTAAAAGCATCTCACCGCCAGCATTCCTCTTTGCCATCTCCTCAGCCGTTCCTTGTTTTGACTGCACCTCCTGCTTGCTGTCATTTGCCTCAGAAGAGCCGGTCTGATTGGCTTCACGAACTTCTGTAATCGGCTTCCCCTCAGCGAGCTTGTTCGTTGCCATCGGAGACGGCTCACCCCCAGCTGGTCCCGCAGTAGGTAGGCTGTCTGCTGCTTCAGTGCTTTCCAGTGCTTCTGCTGGTGATGAATTTACTTGCTGATCAGTAACCTTGTGCTCTACCTCACCACCAGCTGCTCTTTTATTCTCTGTCTGCCTTTCATCTTCTTCAGATTTTTGATTGGTTATTTTTGCCGTTGGTTGATCATCAGCTTTCTCTTGACACTCAACAACTTGTGTTTCAGACTGGGATCCCTCCCTGTGTGTTCCTTCTGCTGCATCCTGACTTTGTGCAAGCTTATCTCCATTACGATCACTCTGCTCATTCTTTTCCTCCTTCTTTTGATTCAAAATATTGTTATTTGTTGAACTTTCTTCAGGCTTTTCCATTGAAGTCGCTGTGGAACCTCGATGCTGTACATGTCCAACAAATCGTAGGCCGTTTTTTGTCCTTTCTTGCACCTGGTTATTAATCAGAAAATAATGACTTAATTTTTACATTAAAAATACATTTGCTCTCCTAGCTCCCCTCTCCTGGAGACAGAAAGAGTTTTATTGTTAAATGACAGCCACCATTCCCTATCAAAGGAAGAGTTGTTCAGCAATTAAAAATCAGGGCAAGAAAAACTGGCCATTGGTTGTTAAGGTGCTGCAAATGGGAGGAGATGGAAGGAATTTAATAGATATTTGGACAGGTTCATGGATAGGAAAGGTTTGGAGGAATATACTCTAAATGCAGACACCATGGACAGCATGGAGGAGTTGGGCCAAAGGGATTGTCCCTATGCTGTGTAACTCGATAACTCCATGATGTGTCCCAGGAGTCTCAGCTAACACAATTGAACAGCTACTTAGAGTTCAATGACAACATGTTACGAAGGTCCACTTCTAAAAATGGCTCACTTCCCACGCTAGGACCAAAGAACATCTGCACAGCCGATTTAATGGCTGTTTTGAGCATTAGGTGGAAGTTGTCTCGTGACCTCTCTTGGGCCCTGAATCAATTATCAGTGAGCCCACGATGGCTCCGCCGGTTCGCGATTCCTCACATATAGAGTCATCTTGTGGATATTAGCAAGGTAATTAACACCAAAGGATCGTAGCCACATTCAACTGAGTATTTGCTTCTATTGATGGATAATCTATGGAACGGATGCGCTACAATGCTGAGAACTATATTTTGCACTTTGTATCTTCCTCTTTGCTCTATCTATTGTTGTGTTTCTGTATGGTTTATCTGATCTGTTTGGATAGCAGGCAAAACCAAACTTTTCACTGTATCTCAGTACACGGGACAATAATAATAAACTTAAACCTAAGCCAAGGATTATTGGAGAAGATCAGAATCCATGTGACATTCTCTTCCCTTGGCCAAAAACACTAAATCAACTTTATGGTTCAGTACGTCCAGCTGAGATCAGCTGATTCAATACAGATTGAAGAACTGAACCAGAATGATTCAGTCTATTTGTCCCTGTCTTAACAAGCAGTCCATTTAGCTACTGAACCACTGAATAATGAGTTTCCTTGAATAGATCATAAAAACAAAAAACACAGTGTCATGTAACATTAACAGATTCCCAAAGTTCTTATTGCTTAAACCAAAGTTGAACATTCCTCAGTCTGATGAAAAGCCATAATTAAATTTACCGGCAGAAAGATTATTTTTACAACAAACAGTTATTAAGAACAGTGCTGGCATATTTTCTAATTGTAACTGATTGAATTGAATTGAATTGAAAAGTATAGAATGAAAACAGGCCAACCAAGTTGACATGTAACATCAATCACCATTCATACTATGTAAGAAGGAACTGCAGATGCTGGTTTACACTGAAGACAGACACAAAATGCAGGAGTGACTCAGTGGGTTAAGCAGCATCACTGGAGAAAAGGAATCTGGAGTATGGTGTGCAGTTCTGGTCGCCAAATTATAGGAAGGATGTCGACAAAATGGAGAGGGTACAGCGGAGATTTACTAGAATGTTGCCTGGGTTTCAGCACTTAGGCTACAGAGAGAGGTTCAACAGGTTGGGTCTTTATTCTTTGGAGCGTAGAAGGTTGAGGGGGGACTTGATAGAGGTTTTTAAAATTTTGAGAGGGACGGACAGAGTTGACGTGGGTAGGCTTTTCCCTTTGAGAGTGGGGAAGATTCCAACAAGGGGACATAGCTTCAGAATTGAGGGACAAAGGTTTAGGGGTAACATGAGGGGGAATTTCTTTACTCAGAGGGTTGTGGCTGTATGGAATGGACTTCCGGTGGAAGTGGTGGAGGCTGGCTCGATTTTATTATTTAAGAGTAAATTGGATAGGTATATGGATAGGAGGGGATTGGAGGGTTATGGTAGGTAGATGAGTGCAGGTAGATGAGACTAGGTCAGGGAGAATGGTCGGCGTGGACTGGTAGGGCCGGACAGGCCTGTTTCCATGCTGTAGTTGTTATATGTTATATGTTATATGTTATATATGAATAAGTGACCTTTTGGGTCAATACCCTTCTTCAGACTGGCAGTCAGGACAGAGGGAAACTAGAGGTATGAAAACGTACAGAACAAATCAGAGCTGGCACCAATGGCCAGGGAGCCCACCAATGTCCATTGCTGGCTGCAGACGTGTTTAATTAACGTCAACTAAATGTGTTTAAAAAATCAAGGCATAATTAAGAAGTTGCACCTTGGCCACTCCCACTTCTCCCTTCTCCCATCGGGGAAAAAGGTGTAGAAGTGTGAAAACACACACCTCCAGATTCAGGGACAGTTTCTTCCCAGCTGTTATCAAGCAACTGAACCATCTGGAGAGCAGTCCTGAACTACAATCAACCTCATTGGAGACCCTCGGACTATCTTTGATCGGACTTTATGGGCTTTATCTGCACTAAATGTTATTCACGTTATTCCCTTTATCATGTTACTGTACACTGTGGAAGGCTTGGTTGTAATCATGTAATGTCTTTCCGCTGACTGGTTAGCATGCAACAAAAGATTTTCACTGTACACATGACAATAAATCAAACTCTAACACAAAATTTATTTGCTGATTGTTAAAAATTATAGTTTTAATACATTTCCATACTAACATTTTACGTGGAACAGCAGCAGTGGATTAGCCAGAGTGCCAATTCTCACGCTTATTTCTTTAGCGGTGATTATCGGATTTGTGGGTAAATTAATTAGCCAACACTTTGCTGCCACTTCCTGCTCAGTGGGGACAATAAGATTGATCGCAGATATTTTCCTTTAATCAAATCTCTAAAAAGAAACACTTTCCAAGAAAAAAAAGGGATTTTTTTCCTGCAACACCTCTACTTCCTGCTGTGACTCAGGTGCAAGTCCCAAATGTTTGGGCATTTGAACCATTACTTCTCTATTTGTTGGATAGTTCTGATCATTTATACTGCTAAGCAGCGATTAAGAAAACCATGTTTGATCTTTCTCTTTTAGCGATGCACATAATGCATCATAATAAGAGAGAGATTAAACATGGTTTTCTTAATTGTTGCTTAACAGTATTAATGATCAGAACTATTCTGATCTTGCCATTGTCTCCTAGGGCATTGACACAGAATATTATTTTCAAACAGCTGTGCGTTGGCGGGAATACCAATGGAGAATAAATGATGAATTTATTGCATTTTTTTTCCTCATCAAGGAAACAATGTATTTAGAAACATAGAAACATAGAAAATAGGTGCAGGAGGAGGCCATTTGGCCCTTCGAGCCAGCACCGCCATTCATTGTGATCATGGCTGACCATCCACAATCAGTAACCTTTGCCTGCCTTCTCCCCATATCCCTTGATTCCACTAGCCCCGAGAGCTCTATCTAACTCTCTTTTAAATTCATCCAGTGAATTGGCCTCCACTGCCTTCTGTGGCAGAGAATTCCACAAATTCACAACTCTCTGGGTGAAAAAGTTTCTTCTCACCTCAGTTTTAAATGGCCTCCCCTTTATTCTTAGACTGTGGGCCCTGGTTCTGGACTCCCCCAACATTGAGAACATTTTTCCTGCACCTAGTTTGTCCTGTCCTTTTATAATTTTATATGTCTCTATAAGATCCCCTCTCATCCTTCTAAACTCCAGTGAATACAAGCCTAGTCTTTTCAATCTTTCCTCATATGATAGTCCCGCCATCCCAGGGATTAACCTCGTGAACCTACACTGCCCTGCCTCAATAGCAAGGATGTCCTTCCTCAAATTAGGAGACCAAAACTGCACACAATACTCCAGATGTAGTCTCACCAGGGCCCTATACAACTGCAGAAGGACCTCTTTGCTCCTATACTTAAATCCTCTTGTTATGAAGGCCAACATGCCAGTAGCTTTCTTTACCGCCAGCTGAACCTGCACGCTTACTTTCAGTGACTGGTGTACAAGGACACCCAGGTCTTGTTGCATTCCCCATTACCTAATCTGACCTCATTGAGATAATAATCTGCCGCCTTATTTTTGCCGCCAAAGTGGATAACCTCACATTTATCTACATTATACTGCATCTGCCATGCATCTGCCCACTCACTCGACCTGTCCAAGTCACCCTGCAACCTCCTCACACCCTCTTCGCAGTTCACACTGCCACCCAGCTTTGTGTCATCTGCAAACTTGCTAGTGATACTTCTAATTCCATCATCCAAATCATTAATATATATTGTAAATAGTTGCTGCCCCAGCAACTCCACTCGCGGCACTCCACTCGCCACTGCCTGCCATTCTGAAAAGGACCCGTCTATTCCTACACTTTGCTTCCTGTCTGCCAATCAATTCTCTATCCATGTCAATACCCTACCCCCAATACCATGTGCTCTAATTTTGCTCACCAATCTCCCGTGTGGGACCTTATCGATGGCTTTCTGAAATTCTAGATACACTACCTCCACTGGCTCTCCTTCATCCATTTTACTTGTCACATCCTCAAAAAATTCCAGAAGATTAGTCAAGCAGGATTTCCCGTTCATAAATCCATGCCGACTTGGACCAATCCTTTTACTGCTTACCTCTTTAATAATTGACTCCAGCATCTTCCCCACCACCGATGTCAGGCTAACTGGTCTATATTTCCTGTTTTCTCTCTCGCTCCTTTCTTGAAAAATGGGATAACATTAGCTACCCTCCAATCCACAGGAACTGATGCTGAATCTATTGAACATTGGAAAATGATCACCAATGCGTCCACGATTTCTAGAGCCACCTCCTTGAGTACCCTGGGATGCAGACCATCAGGCCCTGGGGATTTATCAGCCTTCAGTCCCATCAGTCTATCCAATACTATTTCTCGCCTAATGCAAATTTCTTTCAGTTTCAGTTTCAGCATCTTCTCCCCTCCCCACTTACAGAAAGATTTTTTTAAATAATTTATGGTTGTGGGCAGTAGCAAAATAAAGAATATTAATCTATACCTTCGCCATAAATTAAAACAGAACCTTTCCTGGATCACAGCTTTTACAGCTGTATTTTGAATATACAGGACACATTATAATGGAAATTCACTTTCTAGTAATGGAACTGAAACATAACTGTTATAATAATTACTAGACACTGCATTGATTAACATGCAATTACCATAAATAATGGAGTCCTTATGTCAGCAGTAATGAAAACTTCTTTTATGCCACCAAATAACTGAAGAATACCACTCTGCACCCTGACCATAGTTGAGAGGCCCATGTCTTGACTTTACAGCTGTATTTTGAATCCATAAAATACAAGTGTGTTGCAGAAATTTGAAGTTATTTTATAAAATTGAATGAAATATGAACGTTAGGTAATTACTAGTTACTGTAATGGTTACCATACAATTACTATAAATAATCATCAGGATGTATAATTGCTCTCTTTATGTAGTACAGAACAAAAGTTGATTATTTTACATCTCAGAATGTTAATATAATAGAACATATAAAAGTAAGTCCAACAGTGAATCAGTGTTTCAGTATCATTTTGTGCTAATTGCATGGTCTAATAAAGGTGCTGAACATTTCGATTTCAGATGAGTGGCAGTGCATTGGCTTCATTCACGCAGGTGAAACTGCTGATACCTGTATATCATTGAAGTCTGCTGGTGCTTGTGCAACTTCAAACTCTCAAATCCACTGTCAGAATACTTTGCTGATGGTGGGTAAGGAGGAAATTCGACTCTTTCTGTTCATTATTTTGTGTTCCACAAAGGCCTATTATGATCCAAATGGTGATTGTGAAAAATGAAAACAGCTTTGAATTGCAGATTGGAGAGAGCTTGAAAGGAGCCACACTGAATGCCAAGTGAAAATATGTAGGAAGGGTAGCTCATGGTGTGGCTCACTGGAGTAACTTCATTGGGAGAATGTCCCCTGTCCTCCTGGTAGAAAACTATTGCTTCATGCTCCGTGGGATCAGTGCCTTCCCCTGAACCAGGACCTAAACAGTTTTAGTAATCTACTGGAGGGCAGATTTCCAGCAACTGTCAGATCTAATATCTCTTGTGCATACTCTAATCCACAACCATGATAGTAACAGACTGAAATTCCGTCATGGGACACAGATATTGGGATTCGATGGAAGTTGCTCCAATGCCCATCTAACATTGCCCCATGGTTTGGTCCAAATCTCGAATTAGGCAAAACGCAAAGAACTCAGTGGGTCCGGCAGCATCTGGGGAGGGAATGGACAGGCAACGTTCCAAGTCGGGACCCTTCTTTAGACTCCGAATGGATTTTGAATGGAATAGAGTTGGCCACCATTTCCATTCTGGAGTGGCTTGGGTCCAAGGAGTGTACAAGTCATTTCATTGAGGCAAACTGCCCCCTGACCCTTGTCAACACATGTAGGTTTTTTTTTCATGTTTCCAAATAGATCGAGCATTTCATGTGCAGACCCATCATCCTTCTTCTGTAATCTGTTGCCAGTCTCATTGATGCTTTCCCTTGAGGCCCCTGCAGTGTAATTTGTGTCCTGTACATCTTCATCTGGTGGAAGGCCATTGAACTGAAACATTAATTATCTTTTCATGGATTGGTGCTTGACCTGCTAAGTGTTTCCAAAACCTCGTGTTTTCTTTCTGCACGTAAGCAAATGGAAGGATATATTTGCTGGGGCCTTATTTTAAAACAGAGGCATTGATTGTACCTGAAGAATATCCCTATTACCAGTGTGTTATCAAGGTTCTCATTACACCTCAAACTAGTTAAAAGCCTCAACAGATGCAAAAAGGTGGAAGGAATGAAGAGGAAGTTATGTTTACTAAGCCTGCGCTGCCCTAGCAGCTGCGGCTTGCCTGCAGTCCGTTTGTCTTTTGTGTTTTTTGTTGTTTTTTGTCTTAATTGTAGTGTTTAGATATGATGTAGTGTTTGTGGTTGTGTGTTATGTGGGGGGGAGGGGGGGGGGGGGGGGAACTGTAAAACTGTAAAATTGTCTCTTCCGAACGAAGACACAACCTTTTTTTCTGGGTCGTGACTCCGTTCCCGCTGCGGCCTACCATCGGCCATGCACCTGGAGCTCCACCTGGGACCACCTGGGCTCTGGTTCGCAGAGCCCGCGGACCGGACTCACCATCTGTAGCGCTGACTGCCTTCGGAGGCTGCGGGAGCGGCTGCGACTCGTCTCCGGAGGCTACTTCGGCCGCGGGCTGCGTGGACGTCGGAAGCTCATAAGCCCCTGGGTGGGGGCCAACATCGGGAGCTCCGGCAGCGGCAGCGTCTTCGCCCGCCCCGAATCGCGGGGCTTGGGTCGGACCTTTCACCGTCCAGCGCGGCCTGAAATAGGCCATGGGATTTTCTCCGTACGGCGGGGGCTTCAATGTCGGGAGCCCCGACCGCCCCGACGTGGCAACTTCAACAGCCTGACCGCGGGAGAAGACGGCAGGGGAAGAGAAAAGACATTCTGGCCTTCCATCACAGTGAGGAGGTGACTGGAGGAGACTCACTGTGATGGATGTTTCTTTTGTTTGGTGTTGGTTTATGATTGTATGTGTTATTGCATATTTTTATTGCTTATTTTTATTGGTCTTATTGTTGGACTGTGGGTAATCTTTCATTTCACTGCATATTTATGTGTATGTGACAAATAAATGACTATTGACTATTGACTATTGACTATTGGAAGAACCTGCTATAAGGATGGCTAGCAGCCAAACCCATGAACTTACCGAGTTCTCATTTTGATAACAAACACCTGCAAATATGCAGATTAAGAACGTTATTTGTTGCACATCAACAACACCAAAGCCATTAAGAAAAGTTTAAAAATAAAAGATTTGTGTTCTTACCTTTTGTAGGACATCTGCTAGCCCTGTGGAATTAGCTGGTTGGTCGGCCAATAAACACAATTCTACTTCAAGGCTGCTTGGTTCAGTCTTAAACTGATTTTCTTCTGGGCTGGAAAGATTGTAGAACAATAAGTATGTTACCATGATCATCAAAGACACTAACTCCAGTTAATTCACATGCTTTAAATTATTTTGCTTTATTCACACAGTGATCATAGAGTCATACCTAGTGGGAACAGGCCCTTTGGCCCAACCTTCCTACACCTGACTGCATTTGGGCCATATCCCTCTAAATCTGTCCTATCCATGTACCTGTTTCTTAAATGTTGCAATAGTACCTGCCTCAACTACCTCCTCCAGCAGCTCGTTTTGTGCATCCACCATCCTTTGTGTGAAAAGGTTACCCCTCAGGCTCCTATTAAATCTTTTCCCCCTCACCTTAAACCTGTGTCCTCTGGTTCTCGATTTCCCTACTCTGGGTAAGAGACTCTGTGCGTTTACCTGATCTATTCCTCTCATGATTTTGTACACCTCTATAAGATCACCCCCTCATCCTCCTGCGCTCCAAGGAATAGAGTCTTAGCCTGCTTAACCTCTCCCCATAACTTTGGCTCTCGAGCCCTGGCAACATCCTCGTAAATCTTCTCTGCAACCTTTCCAGCTTGACATCTTTCCTATAACATGGTGCCCAGAACTGAACACATACTTTAAATGCAGCCTCACCAACGTGTTATATAACTGCAACATGACCTCCCAACATCTATACTCAATACTCTGACTGATGAAGACCAATGTGCCAAAATCCTTTTTGACCACACGATCCACCTCCAAAGCCACTTTCAACTAACTATGTCCCAGCTCTCCAAGATCCATCTCCACTCCCCATAGCCCTACTATTCACTGTGTAGGTCCTGCCCATGTTAATCTTCCCAAAATGCAACACCTCATATCAATAATTATTTTATTTATTCCTTGCAAGCACAGATTACCTTTCAAATAGAACAAAGGGAAACAATTGGACTAATGAACAACCTCTACAGCAACAGGTTAGATTCAAGTCACACAGAGCAATTTTGTTAGAATGTTTAACACGCTGCAATAAAATGCTTTGTAATGATGTGCAAATTACAATAGTTGATTAATCAAGTTCAAAGGACATATCTGATCATCACAATAGTTTGTTTTAAATCTTATGCTGCAATTATTCATCATTTAAACTACTTCCACAACTAATATCGATGGTCTGGGTGTTCCCATATTCAGGCAGTAGACCTGGTTCATAAGCTGAGGATTTCATCATCCAAAATTAATTGGCCTCTGCAAATTGCCCTTTGTATGCTGGGAGTATATATGTGAAAGTGGGATAATACAGAACTAGTGTGTACGGGTGATCAATGGTCAGCGTGGACTTGGTGAGCCAAAGAAAGGGCCTTTTTCCATGCTGTGTCTTTCAAGTCAAGTCAAATCAAGTTTATTTGTCACATACACATAAATGTGCAGTGAAATGAAAGATTACCCACAGTCCAACAACAAGAGCAATAAAAATAAGCAATAACACACACAATCAAACAAAAAGAAACATCCATCACAGTGAGTCTCCTCCAGTCAATTCAGCCAATTCAATCAATTCAATCAAATAAAATTTGATAAAAAGCTACATATTCCATCATTTGCTAATGTTAATGAAAAAGCACAGACAATTACAAGAAATGTAATCATTTTGTGCATCTGATTCTTTAACTAACATTAGCGATGAGAATCACTAGCTCTGCACTGGTAATTGGTGATGCAATAATACAGCCAGCATGGCATAGAATTAGGATCACAACTGACGTGCCATATGATTGCAGCAATGTGTTGCCTACAGGGACTGCTCTGTGAAAAATCTGCCAGTTTCATTTATACGCTGCAAGCGAATTGCAGGCACTCATAACAGTTCCAGAATAAAGGAGTTAAGAAGAATTAAACTAGCATCCGGTCTTCCATGAGGAGAGTGTGGCCAGCAACTGCCCTCAATTTTAATCCCAAGACACTAAAGATATTTCTGTTGGCTGCATGCTTGGAAAAGTCATACTGTTAAATTGGGGGCTAATCCCAGGAAAAAGGTTTGAAAACGGTCATAAATTGGAATAAGGCGATAAAAATCTTGCATTTTTGTGTCCGGAATAAGTTCCTGATTGCTCTTAATATCAGTTTCAGGCAGACCCGGAGCCCATTCAAAATTATGATCAGATACTATGAGGTACTGTCAAATATTAAGAATCAGATGAAGTTGCTGGTTAAGTTACAGCTTTATCACGTTCAATATTTTGAATTTAAATCATCACCAAGATACTGCATATGTTTTGTTCTCTAATAAAACCACATATGTTTGAGTTATTTATCTGCTTGCTCAGTGACATTAAACTCAGCAAATGTTAGTAATTTATGGATCCAAGGCCATCTGAGGGGGAGTAAAAGGGGGGGGGGGAGGTATTGTATTCTTGAGCAAAGATTGCATTCAGTTTTGAATGAGGATATCCTAGAAGGCTCTTCAATTGAGGCCATAACATTCAGGTTTATTATTATCACGTGTACCAGGGTATCAGTGAAAAGCTTTGTTTTGCATGTTATCTAAACACATCAGATATACTATACATAAATACGATCAAGCCAAACTCAATTATAATAGGTAAAGCAAAAGGGAAGATACAGAGTGTAGATTGTAAAGTTCTCAGCATTGTAAAGTATTTGTTCCATAGACAAAGTCCAATGTCCACAATGGGGTAAAGATGAATCGGACAGTACCCTAGCTTATGGAAGCCTGAAACAGACAGGAAGAAGCTGTTCCTGAGTCTGGTGGTGCACACTTTCAAGCTTTTGTACCTTCTGGCAGATGGGAGCAGGGAGAAGAAGGAATGACCGGGATAGGACAAGCTTTTGATTATGTTGGCTGTTTTTCTGAGCCTGCGTGAAGTATAGATGGAGTCAATGGTGGGAAGTCTGGTCTGAGTGATGGACTGGGCTGCATTTTCAACTCTCTGCAATTTCTTGCTGTCTTGTGTAGAGCTATTCCCAAACCATGTGTGACGCGGCCTGGCTTCCAATGGTGCATTTGTAGAGGTTTGTTAGACTCATTGTAGACATGCTGTATTTTCTCAGTCTCCTCAGGAAATAGAGGCATTGGTGTGCCTTCTTGGATGTCGCATCCATATAGTTGGTCCACGACAGATCGTTGGTAATATTAACACCAAGGAACTTGAAGCTCTCAACCATTTCCACTTTGGCACCATTGATGCTGATTGGGGCATGTACTCCATCATGCTTCCTGAAGTCAATAACTAGCTTAGAAATTAGAAACAAAAAGGATGCTATCACTTTGCATTACAAACTTTCCAAAGTCAACAGGAGAAAGAGGAAGAGAGATGAAGACAGATATCAGAGATGCGATAAAAAATAGGGTTTTCATACTGGGGGAATTCAGTTTCCCAAATGATAACTGGGATCGTCTTAGTGTAAAGGCCTTTCAGGGGAAGAATTTTTGTGGTGTGTCCAGGAGAGCTATTTGACACAGTATGTAGATAGACTAACAAGGGAAGGAGCATTACTGGAATTTATCTTGGGGAAATTAGCTGGTCCAGTGGAGGGAGTGCCAGTGGGGGATTGATCTCTTGGTTTTTTCCCTTTGAATGCTTCACACTCTTTAGACCTAAACATATCTGCAAGTAGATGTTCCCAATCTACCTTTACCAAGTGGTCATAGAAAATGATAGAGGTGGACTAGAAATAAAGGTGGGAAAAGGCAAATTTCATCAATACAAGGGAGGACTTGGTAAAGGTAGATTGGGAACATCTACTTGCAGATAAGTTTAGGTCCAAAGAGTGTGAAGCATTCAAAGGAAAAAAACCAAGAGGTTAAGCAAGTCCCTGTTGCATTTGCCTGCAGAAATTATTCAGGTTCATGAGTAAACCATTGGACACTCCTAGGAGTTTCCAAAGAATGTGAGAAGCTTTTTCTTTCAGGCATGAAGAAATGATCAGGATAAGGACCATAGACAATCCCAATATCAAACAAACAGAATAATAAAATATTTAATCAGGAAATTATTTTCTGGCATGCAGTGCATAAGTCAGCATCAGAAATCCTGCAACCATGAATACTGTGGATTCCAGTTAAGGAGAAGTACATGGTTTAGTTGAATGTTTAAAATAAAAAACGACTTATAATGATGGTGTATAAACTTAAATACCAAAACTTCAGCATATCCATTAAACTTATACTAGGTTTCTGCCCTTTCTGTAAAACCAGAACATCTAATTGGGGTTAGCCTCCAAACCACAGTCACACAAACCTTCGCTTTAACCCAAAGGTAACCAATTGGAATCCTTAATTTCTTTACTGTATAAACACGCCTTTGAAATGCTGTGAACACCTGCTTGCAGTACACAAGAGTGGTTCATATTTCAAAGCATAAGCTAAATGTTGTGCAATTTCTCACTACAATTGTAAACTGCTGGGCACCTCATGAGGAGATTGGAATTTGGCCTCCTCCTTGCAACAGCCATGTGTAAGAGAACAAATAGGATTAATAGCCCATAGTACTTCTCCTGGAATAAAACAAAAAACACTGGAAATACTCATCAAGTAGCATTGGTAGAAAGACAAACCAGATTTCTCTGGTTTCGGGTGCAAGAAAGTGTTCAGGTTCAAGTTCACTGTCATATACACGCATTCATTGAGGAACAGGTACAATGGGAAATCATGCTTGCATCAGCATCACAGGCATATAGACTCAGACAAACATAAAAAACAAATAATACACAAATTACACATAAAAGTTCAAAAAGAAAGAAAGCAGTGCAAAGAAAAGACATTTGTTTTGTTATGACATTAACATTCCAGGTTGAAGACCCTTCCCCTGACATAAAAAGTTAACTTCATTTCACTTCCCACAGATGCTGCCCGCTCCGTCGAGTGTTTTCACATTTTCTCATTTTATTTCAAGCTTTAAGCGTCTGTTTGTCACTGCACAATCCCTTGCTTTATACTGCTGAATAAAGTCCAAATTCCACATTCGAAACAGAAGCCTGGGCTCATTTGATGCACAGATGTCTCTTGGAGGTTACGTTTTGATCCTACTATGCATTATACTATATTGATCCTAAAAATGTCCATGGTACAAAGACAGTAAATGCCAAGATGAGCTAAATAACTTCAAATACTGATGCAAAGGTTGTAGATCGAGAGTCAAGAGACAAGAATATTTAATTGTCATATGTACCGAAACAAATAAATGAAATTCTCTCTTGCAGCAGAAAACAAAGTACTCATAGATAACGCAATAAAAAAAGAAAGTTCAATAAATTTAAAAATATATATTAATGCAAAACAATGCCCGAAGTGCCAAATGCAACTGGCACGCTTTGTAGTTCGAAGTTTAGTTGATGGTTTAGTATTCGAGCCTGATGGTTGTTGGGAAAAGCTGTTTGTGTACCTGGAGGTTACATTTTTTAGATTTCTATACCTTCTTCTTGATGGTAGGAATAATAGGAAACTGTGGTCAGGGTGATGGGGGGCCTTGATGATGGCAGCAGCCATTTTGATGCAGCACCTCCTATAGATCCCTTCGACGTTGGGGACGTCAGTATCTATGATGGAATGGGTAGTACCCTCCACATTTTGTTATCTCCCAAGTTCCTGGGAGTTTGAGTTGCCAAACCAGGCCTTGATGCAACCAGTCAATATGCTCTCTACCATACACCTGTAGAAGTTCAAAAGAGTATTCGTCCACACACTGAATCTCCTCAATCTTCTAGGGAGGTAGAGGCATTGATGGATTTTCTTTATGATTGCATCAATGTGCTAGGCCCACAAAAGATCTTAAAAGATAATGTGCACTCAGGAACTTAAAGTGTTGACCCTCTGCACCACTGACCAGTAAATGAAACAGGTTTGCGGATCCCAGGCCTTGCTCTTCTAAAGTTAACCTCCTTGGTCAGCTTCTTGGTCTTAATGATGTTGAGAGCAAGGTTGTTGTTCTGGCACCATTCAATCAGGCAATCGATCTCCTTCCTATACTCTGAGTCATCATTATCTGTAATTCGTCCATCAATGGTGGTGTTGTTGGTAAATGTAAAGATGGAGTTGGAACTGTGATCGGCTAAACAGTCATGGGTATAGAGTAAGGAAAGCAGGGGAATGAGCACACAGCCTTCAGGTGCCCCAAGATGTCAACAATGCTGGTGTATTTCAAGAAAGGTCTTCTGCAGAATAAATTATTTTCTGCTGTGACCAAACCCTTAGGTTTTCACATTTTCTAGCAACAAGAAAACAACATTTGGACTAAATTAACAATCTGGATTCAATCACCAGAAAAAAAAGCAGCATATTACTATCTTCCCCACGATAATGCTTGGAACAGATCCTTTTTCCATCATTACCAGCTCAACATTATAAAAATGCTGTGCTTCCTGCTGCTAGGAATGAATTACTGTTCCAGTGAATTTGTGAAGACCATGGTTCAATAAACCCAAGGTGAAAGTCCTGATGTGACATGCCTTAATGACGCATTTCCTTCCACTTTGCAACGAGTGTGTTAGGCTATTGACATTCTGTATGTACACACTGACTGCTCATTATCATGGTGACTGAAAAGTCATGGCCCTATCCACGCACAACTTCTATAATTTAAACATAAGTCCAACTAGAGGACACAAAACTGGACCAGGACACGGGTGCAGCAGTTCATTGCCTTACATGGGGAATTGCATGTTGGCTTGCAAGGGCTGAAGAGTGTTTTCCTACAGCTAATGAAGCGTTGGGGTTGAATTCATGGTGGGAATGCAGTATGTTTGCAGCTTCTACAATCCTGGCCTCGCAACAAGATTTCATAGGTAGCAGCCGTTCGTCTGGAATCACCAGACATTGAAGTTTTCCAAACGGTCTCCCCTCCCCACAACCCCACCATAACTGAAAGTAAAATATTTTATTGTGTTAACATCACCAGAGTACCACCCAAAGGCTTGATGGTATAAGATGCCTGACAGCAGATAATCCCTTGGACAGTGAAGCTGGCAGCCACTGGCATTTCAAGTAAGGAATCTTGCCAATGTAATGACCACCGTTCAGCATGTCTCCAATGACACTTACAACTTCTAGAAATGCACCTCAGAAAGGATATAATCAGGTTGCATCGAAACGGTTTGGGAACAGTTCTGCCCTAGACCACAAGGAATTTCAGTGAGTTGTGGATGTAGCCCAGACCGTCACGCAAACCAACTGTCCTCCATCAACATCTACACTTCACACTGATTCGGGAAAGCAACCAACATACTCTGGTCCTCTCCTCTTCTCCCCTCTCCCATTGGGTAGAAGATACAAAAGCTTGAAAGCACGTACCACCAGATTCAGGCTCAGCTTCTATCCCGCAGTTATCGGAGTACTGAACAGTCCTCCAATATGCTAGGGCAGAGTTCCAATCTTCCAACCTACCTCATTGCACTCCTTGGTCTTTTTCTCTGTAAGAGTAACACTATAATGTTGTAACTCTGTATTCTGCACTTTGGTATTTTTCTCTTTCACTACCTGTTATACCCGTGCATGACTTGATTGTACTCATCAATAGCATGATCTGAATTGACTGCATAGCTTGCAAACAGAAGCTTTTTGCTGGATGTTAGTATTACGTGACAATAATAAACCAATACCAAAACCAACTTTGGAAGATCATTGGATCGGGAGAGGTGGACCTGATGGAGGCAAGTACCAGCCAGCACCATAATAAATGATGAAACAGGCTTGAGAGGTCACTTCACCGATACATCAGGCAAATGCCTCAGGCAAACGCCTCCGCTGTCACGCTGTGAAAACGGAGAGGATGAGACGGAGCTTCTTCCCACAGGCCATCAGGACTGTCAACTTTGATAACCCCAGAGACTAAATTTTTGTCGACACTTTTTGTGCTATGTTTAGTAACTTATTAACTTTATTTATATGCTGTAACTGTAATTCTTTTTGTGCACAATCCGCAGGCATTGCCACTTTCATTTCACTGCACATCGAGTATGTGTATGTGACAAATAAATTTGACTTGACTTGACCCGCACTTGTTTTCCAGTAACCATCCTCATGGTCTTGTGCTGCACTTTTGTTTGGAAACAAGCCCATTTCAATTAATATCAAATAATGATGAATTAAAATAATCTTTTCATCATAATATTTATACATATAATATTTCACACATGAACAAGTACAATTAAGATCACTTGGTTTGTTAATTTGAAATGAGAAGGTAGTTTGTATTGCTGGAACGAGCTGCCAGAGGAACCTGTAGAAGAGGATGCAATTATGACTTTCAAAAAACATTTGGATAGATATATGGATAGGAAGGGTTTAGAGGGCTATAGGCTAAATGTAAGCCAAATGGGACCAGCCCAGTATGACAACGTGCTCAGCTGGACACGGTGGGCCGAAGGTCCTGTTTCCATGCTGCATAGTTCTATAACTCTGTTATAATGAAACGTTTCCTCAAAGTGATAGATTTGTTGTTTATCATGTCTTTATGGTTAGGAGTGCTATTTTGTGGTCTGCAACGTTATAAATTTTTTTAAAAATGTTACTAAAGCTTTCTGTAATGGATAGAAGATAAAATAAATATTTTTCCATTAAATTACAAAATTATATTAATTATTGGAAGAATGTAAATTTGGAATAATTGCTTCAATTTCTTTATTCATTCTGTGCATTTATGGCACATTCCAAAAATATTTAACATTTGTTTCCCAAGAAATTAAAACAGTACTTATGAAGAACATTTTCATTACCATGAATAATGTAAAATTTCCTGTTGGTTTTATACCCAAATAGAGGGGAAGCAAGGAGAAAGTCACAGTTGTATTTAACAACTAAATGTGGAAGTCAGTGTGAAGTCTTAAAACTACTAATCAAAATTTGAAATATCACCATTTGTACGCTGATATAATAATTTTAAAAATGTGTAAAAGCTTCAAGAAAGGAATAAGGCAGTTTAACTGTGCAATGTGAAGCACTATGTCCATCCTCATCATGGGTTTATGTCTGAGAAATGCATCAATTTTTCTTTTCTACAAATGTTGATGAATGTGAGTGCTTAGAAATTGGACTTCACTTTTATTTAACACTTAACATGTTTTGCAAAGAGCACCAACAAGACTCACCAAAAAGGGAGACTTTCACAATTTGTCCTTATAACATAGAAGGGGATGATTTGGCCAAGTTTCAGAGCAATTCCATTTATTTCCCTGAACTATTTTCTCCACATGTCCATTCATCCCCCACTGTTTCTCTCACCATGGACGGCGAAGGGCCTATTTCCACGCTGTATTCCTAAAGTTTAAAGTCTAATTGTTTTTGCTCCAGAGATTTATTGTTATTCTTTTAAATATTAAATTTTAAATATCAAATAACCTTTTTGAACATCTTTGTACAATGGCCACACTGACCCAAGGAATTGTGTAACATACAGAGCAAGTAATGGTTAATAGACAATAGACAATAGACAATAGACAATAGGTGCAGGAGTAGGCCATTCAGCCCTTCGAGCCAGCACCGCCATTCAATGCGATCATGGCTGATCACTCTCAATCAGTACCCCGTTCCTGCCTTCTCCCCATACCCCCTCACTCCGCTATCCTTAAGAGTTCTATCCAGCTAACATAACATAAGAATTTAATGCTGTGCCTTTGGGATAATAATAAGATTTTTCGATTGTCTCCATTACCGTAGAGAAAGTAGACTTTGTGTCTCAAGTTATTGTACATGTGTTTTGAAAATCTACCTGGCTTTGGTTAAAAGAAATGTTCGACGATTGAATTCAGCTTTCAGCTTAATTTATATCAGCAGATAATTCTGCTATTTATGTTTTAAAGTGCAAGTATGCCATATCCTCATGGAAATGAATGAAAGGTATATTTTTCTTTTGAATGTGAGCCCAAGGATATATTAAGAAAATATTGATTGTATTCCTTTGGTTGCAATATGAACAATTATCCCTTGGGTTACTGACGTGACCTTAAGTGGGTAATTACAGCTCAATTACATTAGTAATCTTGGGCAACGATCTGCTGCGATAACCCTTGACTAGACATTGGTTATATAATATGGCACAAAGTCATTTAGATAATATCTTTTTTTTTTTAACAATTTTTTTAAGGTAATTTTTCAAACAATTGATAAAGAAATAGGAGATTTTCACAAAAACATTATATCAGTCCATAATCCCAAACTTCATTTAAAACAACTGGTTCAAGATGATAGCCAGTTCTTTCTGGATCAGATAGCCACTTGTTATGATATTATTTCCTATGAACTTGAAACTCCTGATGTGCACAGTACTGGATAAATAACTTAAATATTTATATTGTTAAATAACCCTTTGTCCACAAAAAAACAAAGCTAAATTTACCGGAAAGATAATCCATTTTAGTAACCCAATGCTTGTGTTAATCTCTCAGTTATTTGGCCTACTTTACCTCACTGATGCCTTGATCAAGATGGCTCTGAACATTTTCGCTGATGGAGTTTTCTTCTGCCCATCAATGGACTGTATGAAAGGATGAAAAGCAGCCAGCACAAAGCCCTTCTGGTAGAGTTCCTGCAGCTGACCAGGAAGATCACTTATGGAGGAGAGCTTGACTGCAGATGATTCTACCTCTGAAGAGACACCACACAAAAAAGAACGGAGGATTAGAAATCAATAGAATTAACATGAGTCAATCATTTTCCAGCCAAACATCTAAACTGGATCTCCCCAGAACAACATTCTACCAAGTATGTCAGTCCCTCGTGGCGGACAGAAGGAAAGATTGATGCATGTCAATGTCAATGGATGTGAGCTCACCTCCCGCTTCCCTTGATGTGCTCAAAAACGTTTGAGGTTAGTTACGGGAAGCACCTTGGCATACAGACGTGGAGCGGTGGCTGCGGGAGACGAGAAGATGCTGCGTTTGCATTGGTGGCAGGTCGAAGTGTCGGTGGAATGGGCCGCTGGAATGGGCAGCTACAATAGCTGGGCATTCACATACAGCAAACACTACTGGAGGCCCAACAGAGGTCGGCGAGCATGCAGATGCATGGAACGGGGTGGGGGGAGGAGGGGGCGTTGGGCTGGAGGGGGCAGTGGTGGAAGGCACAGACAGCACCACTGGGCCAGGCCAACCCCAACATCACCAATGTAGAGCCGCTGCCAAGACAACAGGCCTGCAGGGCCACGATAAGACTTGACATTTTTAAGAACTTGATTCTTGAAAAGTACAAGATGACACCAAAAACGTGGTGACTCTTTGTGTACTGGCTCAGAAGAAATCTAATATTTCTTTACTTCAATTGTTGCACTCTTTTACTTATGTATGATTGTGCTTATGTACAGTATGATTTTACTGGATTGTATGCCAAACAAAGCATTTCTCTGTATTAGGTACAGGTAGCACTTAAGCAACTATTGAACAAGCATAATTATTTTGTCTTGTCGCCAACTAGAAAAGAGTAATATACAAAATATCAAATATACAGCAGTATATCCAAGGACTTAACTCCCTAGTCAATTGTTGCTGGAAATGATTTTTGGAACATACAATGTGCATACTATTTAGCAACAGCTGGTAGTTAATTATCATGTTTTAAGATTGTGGAACCATTGCCAAAACCCACTTTAATAGTAATTCATTGGCGTCACCTTTTCCACAGGAATGAAAAGAGGTCTATTTTGCTCATCTGGCTTTCTTCCAACAGTGTTCAGTGTGGTACAGAAATCTCACTTGGCTGTGAAAGGTTCTTACAACTCTGTCATTTCAGCACTTGTCTGATGCAAAGATGTACTTGAAACTCTTGAGCTATAGAATATGACAGCAGACTAGAAAGCTATTTACTGTTCAATGACTCCCATATGTACTGGCTCTTTGCCAAAGTAGAGTTGTCTTTCAAAGTTGCAGGTTACCTTTAAAAACACAGGAATAGCAGCATCAGCTGTGCTTACATTTATTATTTCTTTGAATCTTAGATTCGTCATGACAATTTGGCATAGGATTCGTTGCTGGAGAATAATTAGTCAAATTAATTTGTACTTTGTGAGGAAGTCAATTGACTAAACCATGTTATGCAATTTCTGTGGACCAAAAGGACAAATGAATAAATATCCCAGGCCTACTTTTTCAGTATGAAATTCCTCGACTCTCAATATTAACATGATTAAGATAGCCTGCAGCTAAAGTAAAGATATAAAGCAATAAAAATAGTAATGTCGGAGACTCACAAAATCCATCTCACTTCCCTTTTATTTGATTGTATAGAAACCCAACATCAAACCTTCAAATTGTTTAACATTCTTGGGCATAAAACATTGGAAAAGGTCTACGTTTGCAGACCAGGATAACAAGATTTGATTGCACTTTGGCCATTGGTCTGGTGCAGTGGTTACCAATGTGGACAAGGTGTGATCAGAAAAGAATGGGGAAGGAAAGCTAACTCCAATAGGCTCCTTCTCCTGACCAAATGCTTGGACCACAGTCTTGTCATAATCAACACCCTGTTTCATCAAAGGGCCAAGAACTAGACACCATGGCAATATACTCAGTCCATGCACTGGCTCCTGTTAGATTATATTATTGTGCAAGAGAGGAACCGTGATAAAATTCACATCACTCACGCCATGAACGTATCAATGACCGCTGGACTGACCTCACCTAATGAGTTCAGTTCTCTTAGTTTAGTTTAGTTTTTTAGTTTAGAGATACAGAGTGGAAACAGGCCCTTCGGCCCACTAAGTCCACGTCGACCAGTGATCCCCGTACACTAACACTATTCTACACACATTACGGATAATTTACCATTTACCAAAGCCAATTAACTTCCAAACCTGTATGCCTTTGGAGTGCAGGGGGAAACCGGAGCACCCAGAGAAAACCCATGCAGGTCACAGGGAGAATGTGCAAACTCCGTACAGACAAGCACCCATAACCAGGATCTAACCTGTGTCTCTGGTGTTGTAAGGCAGCAACTCTACCGCTGCGCCACTGTACCATCATCTTCATCAACCTGTCCCCAAAATATCTTCACCATTAGAAGTATTGCCGCAAGAAGATCAATAGGGAAGCTCTCAAGAATCGCAAAGAGATCACTCTTCTCAGACAATGCCTCACTGATAACATGATCTGCCCTGCATTCAGCATCATCAATGCCTGCGAAGAGAAGCTTGGCTTTTCTACCAAAAACCATCAGGATTAGTTTAAGAAGATAACTGCAGATGCTGGTACAAGTCGAAGGTTTTTATTCACAAAATGCTGGAGTAACTCAGCAGGTCAGGCAGCATCTCGGGAGAGAAGGAATGGGTGACGTTTCGGGTCGAGACCCTTCTTCAGTCTGAAGAAGGGTCTCGACCCGAAACGTCACCCATTCCTTCTCTCCCGAGATGCTGCCTGACCTGCTGAGTTACTCCAGCATTTTGTGAATAAAAGCAGGATTAGTTTGTTGAGAATGACCAAAAGACGGAGAAACTGATTAAATGCAAATACAAGGCATCTCTGGATTGGAAAAAAAGAACAGCACCTGAAGGAAAAAACCTGTGTCTAAAGAACAAACAAACGGGAGGTTTAGGAACTCATTGACAGCCATTATCAGACCTCCCAACATTTGATTTTACAAATTCTTAATTTTGATGTCCAAATTTCAGAATTTTACATCAAAATTCATAATATGGTGCGTAATGCAACTTTTAGCAAAAAAAAGTATGCACGCCAACTGCGCGTACGCCTTGCACTACATTCATGTGTGAAAAACGACTATTATTTCCAAAAGTCTGTAGTTCTTGGACTACATGTACAATGTCAGGCCTATCATGAGTATATTCTGCTATTTATAGAAAGGTTATTGAACAGAGATACTTTTTGCAACACAAAGAAAAAATTGTTTCATTTTGTTTTTTCTATTTTGCTTTTTCCTTACACATCCCAATTCACTTGGTATTGAATAAAAGAACAATGGTCATAACATGTATGACTAAGTTATGAAGAAAAAGTTGATGTATGCGACTCGACTAAGCATACAGAAGTACTTGTTGAAGTAAGTTCGCACATTCATTGATAATCAGCCTAAAAAGGTGGTAATTGGCTTTTCTGCTGTGTTTTATATTTTAACCCCATCTTAATTAATTAATATAGTTATATAATCTTGTACTTAAATTTAATATTTACTCATTACAGTTCCAACATTGAATTTCTGGCACTCTTGGTTCCAGAGCTTTGCTGGTTTATCCACCTGGCCAAGGAAGTCGGCTATGGGGATAGATGTGCTGGCTCCAACTGGGTTGTTCCAGAGCTCTGGCCATAGGTTGCAAATTCAACCCACCGATCGGCCATGGAAGTCCCGATGAGGTCAAGATTGGCTGCCTTGCCCAGCCTAGGTGCCACATTTTCAGGGAGACTTCCAGGGCGGGGGTACTTCTCGCGGAACCCCCGCGACCTCTAGCGGCTGAATTGACAAATTGCAATTACCGACTGTTTTGCGGAAAAATGTGAGGCGAAATCGGAATGGCGGAAATGAAATAAGTAAGCGGAAACATTCCGCCAAATTCGGAAGGGTTGGAAGGGGTGTGTATGTATATATATATATATATATATATATATATATATATATATATATATATATATATATATATATATATATATATATATATATATATATATATACGGCCACAAACCCAAACCCCATCCCACTGAGAGCCTAATTGGGAAGCAAACCCACCAAGGGCAGAGAGGCAGTCAATGCTCCCTGGAAGAAACAAACTGCTACTTACAAAGAGATTGCTCTGCTGTCAGCCACAAGGAATATCATCCTTGGGTCTTTACAAATGGCCTCCTCTCAGTGGTTGAAGAGCTGCCATAAGTACAGTGGTGTGTCTTCCATCCATTGAGAAACACAATGAATATGATCTTCACCACACAACACATAGGCCCAATGGGTTGTGGAGCAGGATTTGTAAATGGGATTTATGTAGATGGGCACAAGATGGCTGGCATGGACAGGGAGGGTTAAATACCTTGATTCCATGCAATATAATTCTAGCGCTATAACTCCAAGAGAAATCATCAACCACCATACATGATATTTTGTAAGGTATAGGAAGGAACTGCAGAACTGCAGATGCTGGTTTAAACCAAAGAGGGACACAAAATGCTGGAGTAACTCTGCGGGAGAGCCAGCTTCTCTGGAGAGAAGGAATGGGTGACGTTTCAGGTCGAGACCCTTCTTCTGGTCCTCAAAAGGTGTAGACCCAAAACGTCACCGATTCCTTCTCTCCAGAGATGCTGCCCGTCTCGCTGAGTTACTCCAGCATTTTGTGTCCATCTATGATCTTTTGTAACATAAACTAAAGCCATTAACTCCATCGACCAGGAGGGATTACTTTGCACGCTTCTCAAATTTGACAGTCCACATTTTAACTTAATGATAGCATGCAAACTATGATATAAACCAATTGGTCTAAATAGAGCTGATTTTAGCGAAGACCAGTGACTAGCAAAGCTACAACACTTCACTCAATCTTTCTTACTGTAAACAGATTTTCTTCAGGAGCAAAGCTGATATTCAGAATTAATCTTATGGAAAGGTAGGACCCTCAGGAGTGTTGTTATTGCAGAGGGAATAAGGAATTCAGGTACATATTTTCCTGAAAGTTGCATCACTGGTGGTTAAGGTGGTGAAGCAGGCTTTTGAAGCTCTGGCATCCATCAGTCAGGAATTGAGTATAGAAGTTGAGAAGTTATTTTGCAGTTGTACAAGACATTGATGAGGCCACACTTGCTGTATTGTATTCAGTTTTGGTTAGCCTGCTTTAGGATAGATGGAATGATTTTCGAAGATATTGCCAGGACTTGAAAACCTAAGCGAGAGGGAAGAGGTTGCGCAGGCTGGGACTTCATTCCTAGAAGTGCAGGGGGCTGAGGGGCGATCTTATAGAGGTGTATAAAATCCTTGTGGGGCATAGATAAGGTGGACACGCAAAAAAGTTTTTTTTCCCAGGAAAGCGGAATCAAGATAAATGGGGCATAAGTTTAATAGACAATAGGTGCAGGAGGAGGCCATTCAGCCCTTTGAGCCAGCAACACCATTCAATGTGATCATGGCTGATCATTCTCAATCAGTACCCCGTTCCTGCCTTCTCCCCATATCCCCTGACTCCGCTATCTTTAAGAGCTCTATCTAGCTCTCTCTTGAAAGCATCCAGAGAATTGGCCTCCACTGCCTTCTGAGGCAGAGAATTCCACAGATTTACAACTCTCTGACTGAAAACGTTTTTCCTCATCTCCGTTCTAAATTACCTACCCCTTAGTCTTAAACTGTGGCCCCTGGTTCTGGACTCCCCCAACATTGGGAACATGTTTCCTGCCTCTAACGTGTCCAATCCCTTAATAATCCTATATGTTTCAATAAGAGGGAAAGATTTAATAAGAACCTGAGGAGTAACTTTTCATACAGAGGGGGTGGGTGTATGCAATGAGCTTCAAGAGAAAGTGGTTAAGGCAGGTACAAATACAACATTTAAAAATTGTTTGAATAATTTGTGGATAGGAAAGGTTTAGAGGGAGATAGACACAAAATGCTGGAGTAACTCAGCGGAACAGCCAGCATCTCTGGATAGAAGGAATGGGTGATATTTCGGGTCAAGACCCCCTCCTCAGACTTCTGGATAGAAGGAATGGGTGATGTTTCGGGTCGAGACCCCTCCTCAGACTGAGAAAGGGTCTCGACCCAAAACATCGCCCATTCCTACTATCCAGAGATGCTGCCTGTCCCGCCGAGTTACTCCAGCATTTTGTGTCTATCTTCGGTGTAAACCAGCATCTGCAGTTGCGTCCTACACAAGGTTTAGAAGGATATCAGCCAATGTAGGTCAAATATGACTGGCTTTGTTGGCATGGGTGAGTTGGGCGGAAGCGCCTGCTTCTGTGTGTAGGACTCTTATGATTCTATGACCCAGAAATATCTGCAAATTTTCTGTGCTCTGGATTAAGTTCATTTTCATTAGCACAGCACTATTTTTTGTTTGTGTGTTGTGTGAACAAAGTTTTAAATTCCTAATGTGCTTCTGGGCACGACTCTGATCTGGAGCTTAGTAAATTCCTCATAATTTGATTTATTTTATTGCAGTAATGTTGCGAAAAGCTTGTTTACAAATAGCACTGACCTTTCAATCTGTTCTGAATTCTGGCATACCAGACCCATCATATACTACATGTTGCCCTTGACAAGGCTAGGAGCTCACTTTCATTTGCGTTGCGATCTATAAATTTAAATGTGTTTACAACTTGTGTCTCTATTTGCTGTTCATAAGTATGATTCTTAGTGTTTTGACAAGTTGATGGCTCTGGATCTTTTCATTTTGCTGCAAGTGAGTGACAAATATAAGGAAATGGAATCTGAATACCATGGTGCAGGATACCTGATTGGTCACCCATATTTAATAGAATATGTATGGCAGGTATTGGAGACTCATTACTTAGTAACCTTCACACAAAGGGTGGTGGGTGTATGGAATGAGCTGCCAGTGGAGGTAGTTGAGGCAGGCAGCATCGCAGTGTTTAAGAAACATTTAGACAGGTACATGGATATGTAAGGTTTAGAGAGATATGGGCAAAATGCAGGCAGGCAGGTGGGATTAATTTAGATGGTTCATGTTGGCTGGTGTGGTCAAGTTGGGCCAAAGGGCCTGTTTCCACACTGTAAGACTCTATGGCCTCTGTAAATTGCCCCCAGTGTGTCGGGAGTGGATTCAAAAGTAGGATAACTTATAATCAGTGTGAATGGGTGACATGGTCAGAGTGGACTCAGTGGGTCAATGGGTCTGTTTCGATGCTGTATCTCTGAACTCTAAACATTGCCAACTGGGTGCAACTGACTGCAGCAGGACCCAAAACAATGACTAATCCTTTGCTTCCACAGATGCTGCTTGACCCGCTAAGTCCCTCTGGTGATTTTTGTCTTGCTTCATTGAGAAGAGAGCGACACGGTGGCGCAGTGGTAGAGTTGCTGCCTTACAGCGAATAGAGCGCCGGAGACTCAGGTTCGATCCTGACTACGGGCGCCGTCTGTACGGAGTTTGTACGTTCTCCTCGTGACCTGCGTCGGTTTTCTCCGAGATCTTCGGTTTCCTCCCACACTCCAAAGACGTGCAGGTATGTAGGTTAATTGGCTGGGCAAATGTTTTTTTTTAAATTGTCCCTAGGGTGTAGGATAGTGTTAATGTGCGGGGATCGCTGGGCGGCGTGGACCCGGTGGGCCGAAGGGCCTGTTTCCGCGCTGTATCTCTAAATCTAAAAAAAAATCTAAGAGGCTTCCTTGCAAAAAAAAATTTGCATGCATTTTGATTAGACTTCCCTCCCTTTTAATCAGAGTTTTTTTTGTAGATGAAAAGGTGCCAGTACGCATCATTAATGAACATACACGTGTTACGTGGACAGAAAGCGAAATGTTGCCGTTTAACTTTTTGGAGGTACCAGTACACTGTTGTGTCACAATAAAAGCACTGGTGTTGAGAGCATGAATGTGCAAAAGAAGTCTTTCTGCTCCTCTAAAGAGATAAAATAATATACATTTTTGACAAATTACTTCTGAATGATTCTGTCACGAATAAAAGTAAGTTTTGTATATTCCGCCATAATCTTTACTTTATAATCTATGACAAAATTATGACGGAATATACAAGACTTACTTTTTCTAAATAACCTCAAAGAACAATTCAAGACAGCACACCACTTTCCTTTGCCTCCAATCGGAAAGCCTTCCCCAAGGACATAGCTGAGCTCAGGAACTCTGTGAAGAGATTCGTGGGAGTAACATATTGAAACAGTGTGTTCCACAGATTCGCACCTTACTTCATTGAATGATATTGTTATTACTTTGCATATCTTTGATCTTCTGAGATATAACACATTTAATTCATTTGCATCGCAGATGTTATCACAGTTTTAGCTCACATAGAGAAAATCCTAAATCTGATTTCCCGATCGGATGACCAGACTTCCTTGTACTAACTGCCAAATAAAAGTTTTCAGCGTATATTAACACTGTTAATGTGGCTTATTGTGAAGGTGAGAACTTAATCTGTAGTCTAATTTAGACTAGTCTAAGTGGTCTGGGGCAGCTCGGTGGTGTCGCGGTAGAGTTGCTGTCTTACAGCGCCAGAGATCCCCACCCCCTCCACATGACCTGCGTGGGTTTTCTCCAGGATCTCCAGTTTCCTCCCACATTCCAAAGACGAACAGATTTGCAAGCTAATTGGCTTGGCATAATTGTAAATTGTCCCTAGTGAGTGTAGGAAGGTGTAAGTGTGTGGGGATCAGTGGTTGGCACGGTCTCGAAGGGCATGAAGGGCCTGTTTCCTCTATACTAAACTAAGCTAAACTATTCATTCACTCCAGCATCAAATCAGCCTCCAAGTCCAACTTTGATATAACACTGCATGGACTTTACACGGATGTGAAACGTACATGGGTTGAATGCACCACAACATACTTAGCTATGGTAAATTCAGATGATTGGTTGAAATCTCATTAATGGATCTATCTGAATTATCTGCTAATCTTCTGTTTGATTCATAGAACCAGCAAAGAAATTTCCAGAACTATTTTGATCAACAAGAGTGAAACGATATTAGAGGGAATGTACGGTGTCAGTATTAAGGTTGTGCTCTCACGAAATGCCCATCAGTGGTGGACAATTAATTATACTCATGGAGTCATGCAGCCTGGAAACACACCCTTCAGCCCACCTGCTCAGCCAACTTTCAAGAAGCCATTTGCACTAATTCTACACTCATCCCATTTTATTCCCGCACATTCCCACCAACTCCCCTCAGAATCAACAGTGGCGAATTAACCAACCATTCTGCATGTTCCTGGGCATGCAGATTGATAGGTGAATTGTTAACAGGGCACCCATTCAACACACCCGTTCACAGGGAAACATGCAAGCTCCACACGGACAGCATCAGTGGTCAGGATGAAATCCCAGTCACTGACGCTGTGAGAGACAGCTCTACTCAGCTGCTTCTTCGTGTTACTCAGAAATCATACTTTTAGAAAGGCAAACAAATTAATCTAAGGTCCCTGTTGCTGCACCTTTGTACTATAAATATACTTCTCTACTACAGAGGCAAAATGTTGTCAAATTAATAGTGGCTTCAAGAACAAATTATTTACAGTAATGTCTTGCAACTGGTGAAGCTTCTGGTTGGAAGCTACTGAATCAGAGTTTCATTCTATATGTACACTGAGGAGCCAACCCGGATGCCACTAGCCAGCCCTATTCCGAAATTCGGGAAAACCTTGCATCAATTAACTCTGTAGACACTAACATTAGATAACATTGACAGGAGTCGCAACACAGTTGATGACAACAAGCCAAACAGATGCTACTTATTTCCATAATGTTATTGAATTGCAATGTGCTTTTCTAAAATTGTTTAAAAATGTGACTCTTAAAGCTAGATATTTTTTCTGAGTCAGTCTAGATTAATTCAAGTTATGACAACTGTACTGAGGCTTTTTCCAGTATTAACATTATGGGCATCAGTGGTTGTAATGGCATTGAGCCTGTGCATTAACATAGAAACAATTGTGCCATATCCTAAATATGATCGATCCCTGAGTTATTATTTTGTGATCTAATGTAATGTCAGGGAAAATATTGTATTTATTACCGGAAAAAATATATACTCACGATTACAGGCTTTTTCTGGGTTATGAAAGCCCAACTGATGAACAGCCCGGACATACGACTGAGCTCCCATAAATATTATTAAATTCAAATGAGAATAATCTTGGGGGAAAAAAACTGTTTACATGTCGAGCAAATTCCTTGGGGAACTGCAGTCTGCACCTGCAGCATCTGCAGTCGTTGGTGCCTCCTATTGACATGTAACCACCCTGCAGTATTCAGGCAGATGAGACATTTCAGGTGAGCGGAAGAGATTTAAAGAGGAATCTCAGGGGCATCTTTTTCACTCAAAGGGTCCATGGCTGGAACAAGCTGCCAGAAGAAGTTGTAAAAATAGATATAATTACGACTGCAAAAGACATTTGGACAGATATATGCATAGCAAAGGTTTTGAGGCACATGGACCAAATACAGACAAATGGGATTAGCCCAGAGCATCGATTTAGATGGCATGTAAAAGGTGGGCCAAAGGGCCTGCTTCCATGCTGTATAGCCCTTTGACTCTATGACACCATTGTCTCTTAAGAACACAGGCTATCAGTTCCACCGTGGGAGCCCACTTAAGCGAGTTGCTTTGAAAATTGAAAGCAGGCACAAAGTGCTGGAGTAACTCAACGGGTCAGGAGAGTATCTCTGGAGAACAAAGATCAGTCTGAAGAAGGAAAGGTTTAGAGAGAGTTAGGTCAAATGTAGGCAAATGGGAGTGAGTATCTTAGGTGGATAAGGTGGTTAGCATGAACGCGTTGAGCCGAAGGGCCTGCTTCAGTGCTTCATACTCTGAATCACAAATGTAATGCATCCCAATACTGTGAAGGCTTGGTTGTAAAGTGATTTTTTGTATTTTCCAACTTATGAACTAAGTTGATGTCTGTAAAAAGCAGAACTTGTTCATAACCCTGAGATGACCTGTACATGAAGTTGTTGAAATGACTTAAATGGCACCTTCATTACTCACTAAAACTCCTGAATAGTTCATTTAACTTCTTCAGACTATTTTTCTATTTATAATACAAGGAAATTAAAGTAGTATCAGGTTCTCTGGTGGAGGGAATGGAAATAATAGAAGATAAGGGGGCTTTGCCATCTTCGTTTAATATTTCCCTTCATTTTAATATTTCTCCTTATTTTCAATCCTTATCTTGTTTTGATTTATACATTCTGATTAACTGTCCATCTGAACTATCTGCCTCTTAAATGTTATGGAAAAATATTTATTCAATATTTCTGCCATTTCATTTTGGTACCTGTGATGTAATTCTGCAGAAAATTCAGCTCAGCCCATGCTATAATTTTGCTATAATTTTGTTTTCTTACATTTGCCTGAAGAATATTTAACTACCTTATTTCATGCTTCTTATTCATTTAAATTCAAAGTTTCTCTTTGTCTTCCAAATTGATTTTCTTCTTACTGTAGTCAAGATATCTTCACCTGTCACATTGATTGATCAATGGAACAATTTGTCCTCTGGAACATATTTCTTTACTGCTTCTATTAAACACCCACCTAAGTGTCTCCAAATACTGTTCGGTATTGTTTGCTAACACCATTGTCTACTTTATTTTCCCACAATCGAGAGGCCAGGATTCACTTGCAATTATGAAAATCAAATTGTTAATAGTTTACTTTTTTTTAAAGAACAGCTAATCATTACTAATACCACTAAGCTATTGAATTGTTGTAAGCACCTGCCTGGTGTACTAATATTCTTCAAGGGACAAGGTCTGCCATCCTTATTTAATCTGGCCGTCCCAATAAGTTACTTCAGACTCACAGCCATGTGGTTGATTCTTAAATGTGCTCTAATGTGATTGGCGTGGATATAATTAAGAAATGCAATAAATCATTTTTAATTCAATTAATGACAATTAATTTGGGGATTCTATAATTAGGGGGCTAGATTGTGTCCACTGAATGACTTGAGAGACCATTCTGTTCAGAAGAAATTGGAAATTAGCATTAAACGTTGGCCCTGCTAGCGAGGCCCTACCCAAAAGGTGAAAACAAAATCACTTTGGCTATTTTATCCCTTACCACCAGCGTTGAATAAGGTTGTTCAACACATCTGGTACATGACAACTCCCAGGCATCGATTCCATAATCCTTACTCCCTGCAGCCTCTTCTCAGTTGCCCATCAACTCCCCTTTCATTCTTTGCATCAGTAATTTGCAGTAAGGACAACTGCAGCCAGCACATATCTGAGATGCGGGAGGAAGCATCTGCAGGAAACTCATGTGGACACAGAGCTAAGATACTTCACACAGACAGCACTTACGTTATGGAATTAACCCAGATTACTGGAGCTATAAGGCAGTAGCACTAATAGGTGGGCCACAATGTCACCTATGTTTTTGGGAACTTTGCTTGCGGCCAGGGCCGTCTTAACGCATGGGCCTGATGGGCACTTGCCCGGGGCCCCACGAACATAGGGGCCCCATGCTGATCTGTGTATGTTAAATGACTTGCAATAAATAAATACTACTTTAAAAATGTAGGTTCAATAAGCGCTTTTTCGCAACATTTTCCATCCCTAAGTGCTTCTCACAGCGATCTGTAAGTGCTTTTCGCAACAATGCAGCACCCTAAGTCCATCGCTAAGTGCTTTTCGGTAAGTGCTTTTCGCCGGCACAACAGGGGGGGGCTGGTAGGGAAAGGGGGGTGGGGAGAGTAACGGTGGGGGCGACGGGGAGGGTGGGAGGAGGAGAGAGTGGGGGTGGGAGGAGGCAGAGTGGGACTGGGGAGGGGCCCCAGTACACTGCTTTGCCCGGGGCCCATAATGCTGTAAAGACGGCCCTGCTTGCGGCTACAGTAGCCCCCTAATTATAGAATCCCCAAATTGATTGTCATAATGTCATTTTTTTGCATTTCTAAATTGTTTCCACAGCAATTGCTTTATTGACTTACTTGAGTACTCAGAGCTGACTTTACAACTAAGATGTAGGATCCACTGGGTAAGTCATACAAGTACAGCACATGATACCAGTGCACCAGGAAGACTTTAACATCTTGTACAATTCCCCAAGAGGAGTGCCTCCTGCTCCAATGCACTGCTGTCAAGCACCATCGCTCACTTTTCACAAAGACGGATAGATCTGAGAGTGAGTATTGTTTTTTTGTAAAGTTCTGCAAAATTAGTTTCCAAGGAATAAGCTCATTCAGTGGTTCACATGATTAGGAAGGAAATGACTATTGAAATATTATTTTTAAAGTTACCCATTTAAAACATCACTCCAAATCACACAGAAACATTTAGAGAGATGGTAATCGTGAGCTGCATTTCAAAACAATTTAAAGGGTCCATTTTATTCACTCTCTCTCAAGGTTACGTTTCACATGAACAAGGCTAAAATTGATTCTCTACTTTGTCAACTCTCATTATGTAAACAATTTATTCAATGTGATATTGCTAAGATAACCATGTTATCTTAAGAGGAGACAATAAAGATAAAATAAAATGGATAACAAATGGGGCTACAAGATTTTTTAAAGAAATTAGCTCAGAGGAGTAATATAATCGAAGAAGCATCTTGGAGACACAAGTGACTGCAGATACTGGATCCCTAAGCAAAAAACAAATTGCTGGAGCAAGTCTGCTGGGTGGAGATAGTAACCAAAGCCTGAGGCTTAGAGGGAGGTGAAGTGTCTTCATGTGTCAGCAAGATTTATGATTTCTGAGGTAAAGAAAAAGGATGGACTTCCACGTTTTGTCTGGGAATTTCATGATTCTTTCTCCAGTTCTTCTTAATAATCACAAAAAACTCCCAAATAAATTCCACCAATATGCATGGCTCAAAAATACTCATTTGCATCAGTAGCCTCTTCTACATTCCACACTCTCTCCAATCATTCATCAATTCATGTATTGAATCCCGGGGAAACAAAATATAACAAAGCTTCCAAATCAGGAGATAAAGTCTGTCATGATATTATTTACACATTATCAGAATGCGACTTCTTTCCTGGTTGTGTGGTTGTGCAATTTTACTGGTAATATTTTGGACATATTTCTTATGAATTTTCCTTTCTGGTTCCTTTTCCATTCTTCTTTCTTATGACAGCTTAACCAAATTAAAGTATTCATACCTCTGAACTAAAAAACATAGTTACATTGCTATCTTTCAGAAGAGGTATTACACTGAAGCCTTATTCAGATAGGTATGAAATCAGATATGACTAATGAAAGAGCTGGTATTACCCTTTAATCAACCCTGCCAAATCAGATTAAATGGTTGTTTATTTCATTACTGTTTTGTTAGTGCGCACTGACAGTCACATCTAAGTGAGAATTAAAATTGGGAACTGGGAGTAGGACTGAGAGTATTGCAAAACACAAAAAAAAAAAAAATCTTGAGCTGATGGGTGTTGTATAAGTGCAATGAATTTAACTATTTTATATACAGATTTAAAATAAAATCTTAACAAAACATGTTTAACTTTAAATGTTTAGTTTAGTTTATTGTCACATATACCGAGGTACATTGAAAAGCTTTTGTTGCGTGCTTACCAGTCAGCGGAAAGACTATACATGATTACAATCGACCCATGCACATTGTACAGATACATGATGAAGGGAATAATGTTTAATGCAATATAAAGTCCAGTAACATCTGATTAAAGTCTGAAGAAGACGTAACCCATTCCTTCTCTCTAGAGATGCTGCCTGTCCCACTGAGTTACTCCAGCATTTTGAGTCTATCTTCTGATTAAAGATAGTCTTGGATGGTGCCGTTCCCAAACTATGCTGTGATGCATCCCAGAATGTATCTAGCCAAGCTGTCAACACAGGAGGACCTGAGGGTTGTATGTTCAGTCCCCTGCTCCACTCACTCTATACCCATGACTGTGTAGCCAAACACAGTTCCAATCTCATCATTAAATTCATTGACGGCCTTATTATTGTTGGACCAATTATGGGTAATGCTGAGTCGGAGTAATGCTGAGGAGGGAGATCAATAATCTAATTGTATGGTGGCAGAACAACAACCTTGCTCTCAACATCAGCAAGACCAAGGAGCTGATTTTTGACTATAGAGAAGGAAGTCTGAGGATCCACAAACCTGTCGTCAGCGATGAGTTTATGGTGTCAAGAGTCAACAACTTCTTTTGCACTAGTATTGGCGTTATTAAGTTATTGATGTTTTTTGTTTATTTTATGTTATCTATGAATATTGTGTTTACAAGCCTTTAATGCTTCTGCAAGTAAGAATTTAATTGTTCCATTGTTGGTACATATAACAATTAAACACTCTTGACTCTTGAATTGTACATAGTACTGCTGAGGTTACTCTTAAAGTACTGAGCACAATTTAGGTCCTCTTATTGCAGAAAGTACATACTGACATTGGCCCAAAAGAGATTCACAAGGATAATTCCTGAAATGAGTGAACTGTTCTATATCAAGCGGCTAAAGCAATCAAAGTTGCATTCTTTGGAATTTGCTCACCACCAGGTATGAATGTAGAGACCACATCACCAGCTTCAGGAACAGCTACTTTCCTACAGCTTCTCAAACTAACCTACAAAACACTAATCCCACCTTGACAATGAAACACTATGAACCACATCTTGCACTATCATAGACTTGTTTATTTTTGATAGACTCAAATGTTAGAGCAATTTAGCGACTCAGGCAGCATCTCTGGTGAAAATGAATAGGTGATGTTTTGGGTTGAAACACCTTTTTCAGACTAAAAGATAGAGCTATTTTTATTTCTAATTGACTTTTTTTCCATTTTACTGTCTGGCACTATTTATGTATAATTTATGCTTTTGCATGTTTATCTAAGTTTATGTGGCTGTGAAGCTGCTACAAGCAATATGTTCATTGTACCTGTACCTCACCATACTTGTGGATATGATAATAAACTTAACTTGACAGCTTGGACTTTACAAGAGAGGTGATCTTATTGAAACATATACGACCCTTCAAGGGCTTAACAAGATAGGTGTTGAGACGTATCCACTAGTGGGAGAATCTTGAATCGGGGGCATAATTACAAGATAAGATGATGTTTAGTTAAAAACAGAAGTACATAAGACTTTCTTGCAGAGGGTGATAAATTTCTCGAATTCTCCACGCAGAGATCATTGGGGGTTTTAAGGAGGAAGTTGATAAAATTTAAAAAAATTAGGTTAACTGAGAGAAATAGGGAACTGGTGTAGAGGAGGAAATGAGGTCTGGGGCAGATCAGCTGTGATCATATTGAATGGTGGGGCAGGCTTAAAGGGTCAACTGGCTTCTTCCTATCACAATCTTATATTATTATACTATACTTGTTTTATACATTTTTGTTGGGAGAGAATTCTTCCCATTGCAACTGTGAGTGGAAGAGATGCTGTCTGCTGGAAGACAGGGTGGAAGAGATGGTTCCTGCTTGGTGAACTCAGCAAATAAATAGAAGGATGGGTGGTTCAGAGTAGCAGAATACAGATCCTGTGCCATGTGAGATGCCAGGAAGTGTCCCTTGGGCAGGAAATGTGGTCAGATGGGGGAGCTGAAGCTTCTGACCTGGGTAGCTTGAGCAGCAGCTGACTTCACACTGTTCCATTCCGTGCAGCTGGATGATTTGTGAAGAGCACATTTCAGGAAGTGGTCACACCACAGATCAAGAGTTTGCAGAGAGGGACTGGCAGACTGACAGACAGACAGTAATGATCAGGCGATGAAAATAAAAAAACAACTGCAGATGCTCATGATTCTGATTGAGCTTTTTGAAGATGTAACCAAAAAGGTTGATGAGGGCAAAGCCACAGACGTTGTCTATATTGACTTCAGCTTGGCTTTTGATAAGATTCCGCATGGTAGGCTGCTTTGGAAGGTTGGATTACATGGGATTCAGGAGTGATAGCTGAATGGATAGGGGGATTGGATTCATGAAAGGATGCAGAAGGTGATGGTGGACGGTTGTTTTTTGAACTGGAGATCTGTGACTAGTGGTGTGCCTCAGAGATTAATGCTGGGCCCTATTGCTGTTTGTGGTTTATATCAATGATTTGGATAAGAGTACAAAGGGCAAGATTAGTAAGCTTGTAGAAGACACTAAAGTGGGTGGCATTGTAGAAAGTGAAGATGGTTATCAAAGATTACAGCAGGATCATGATCAGTTGGGCAAGTGGGCTGAGAATGGTTGAAGTTTAATGCAGGTAAGTGTGAGATGTCGCATTTTGTCTAACCAGAGGAAGACCTTCACAGTAAATGCCAGGGCTCTGGGGAGTGTTCTAGAGCAGAGAGATATAGGAGTGCAGGTAGTTCCCTGAAAGTGGTGTCACACGTGGATAGGGTGATCAAAAAGGCTTTCGACACATTGCCGTTCATCAGTCAGGATATTGAGTATAGATGTTGGGATGTTATGTTAGAGTTGTACAAGACATTAAGTCTGAAGAAGGGTCACGACCCAAAACGTCACCAGGGTCTGAAGAAGGATCTCGACCCGAAACGTCACCCATTCCTTCTCTCCAGAGATGCTGCTTGTCCCGCTAAGTTACTCCAGCATTGGGTGTCTACCTTCGATTTAAAAAAGCATCTGCAGTTCTTTCCTGTACAAGACATTGGTAGGGATTCTCAAAAAGTTAATCTGCAAGTTGAATTCGTAGTAAAGAAAGCAAACGCAATGCTAGCATTTATTTTGAGATGGCTTGTATACAAAAACAGGGATGTAATGCTGAGGTTGTTTAAGGTGCTGGTCAGGCTGCATTTGGAATATTGTGAGCAATTTTGGACCCCATGTCTGAAGAAGGATGGGCTGGCTCTGGAGAGGGTCCAGAGGAGATTTACAAGAATGATTCCAGGAATGAGTAGGATAACATATGATGAGCGTTTGACGGCACTGGGCCTGTACTCGCTGGAGTTTAGAAGAATGAGGGGGGACCTCATTGAAACGTACAGAATAGTGAAAGGCTTGGATAGTGTGGATGTGGAGAGGATGTTTTCACTAGTGGGAGGGTCTAGGACTAGAGGTCATAGCCTCAGAATTAAAGGATGTTCTTTTAGGAAAATGAGGAGGAATTTCTTTTGTCAGAGGGTGGCGAATCTGTGATTTGTTTTGCCACAGAAGGCTGTGGCAGCCAAGTCAGTGGATATATTTAAGGCAGAGATATAGATTCTTGATTAGTACAGGTGTCAGAGGTTATGGGAAGAAGGCAGGAGAATGGGGTTAGGAGGGAGAAATAGATCAGCCATGATAGAATGGCGGAGTAGACTTGATGTGCCAAATGGCCTAATTCTGCTCCTATCACTTATGATCTTATGACTACATTTGGAGTACTGTATTCAGTTCTTGTATTTGGAGTATTGTATTCAGTTTTGGTCACCCTGCTATAGGAAAGATGTTAAGCTGGAAAGAGTGCAGAGAAGACTTACGAAGACATTGCCAAGACTAGAGTTACAGAAAGTGGTTGGGCAGGCTAGGACTTTATTCCATGGAGTGCAGGAGGATGAGTGGTGATCTTAGAGGGGTGTTTAGGATTGTGAGGGGAATGGATAGATGCACAGGGTCGATCACCTAAAGTTGGGGAATCATGAACCAGAGGACATAGGTTTAAGGTGAGAGAGAAAAGATTTAATAGGAACCTGTGGGCAAACTTTTCTCACAGAGGTTGGTGGGTCTGCAGAACGAGCTGCTAGAAGAGGTATTTGAGGTAGATACTATAACAACATTTAAAAGACATTTGGGCAGGAACATATAAGGTTTAGAGGGACATGGGCCAAACACAGGCAGGTGGGACTAGTGTAGATGGGGCATCTTGGTCGGAATGGAAAAATTGGTCAGAAGGGTCTGTTTTCCATGCTGTATGACTCTATGACTTACTACTGGAAACTTTTAGCATCCGTGTAAAGGATCTCAAACCGGAAACATTAACTCTGTTTTCTTTCCACAGATGCTACTGGAACAATTGAGTATTTTCACCCTTTGTTTGTTTTCATTATAAAAAAGAGCAGACAGCTAGTTTAGGACAGCATCTTCCTAAAGGAGTAAGATGTCAGGCAATGGGTTTCATCTGCTTGGATAGACCAGAGGAACTGGAGTCACGGTGGCATGGTGGCGCAGAGGGCAGCACGGTGGCACAGCGGTAGAGTTGCTGCCTTACAGCGCTTGCAGCACCGGAGACCCAGGTTCGATCCCGACTACTGGTGCTGTCTGTACCGAGTTTGTATGTTCTACCCCTGACTAGCGGAATCAAAGGATATGGGGAGAAGGCAGGCACAGGTTACAGATTGTGGATGATCAGCTATGATCACAATGAATGGCAGTGCTGGCTCGAAGGGCCAAATGTTCGAGCCTATTTTCTATGTTTCTATGTTACTATGGGTGGCGCAGCTGTACAGGGCGGATGAGGAGGAAGTTCAAAAGAACATGCTTATCGGACATTTTGTAGTTCAGGGTTTCTGGATAGCATGTTGCCTGGTTCACTGAACATTCTGGAGCTCAGAGATTGTAGTCCATATTGATATCAACGGGATTGGGTAGGGAAACGGCAAAGGTTCCGCAAACAGATGTGAAAGAATAGGAAAGAGCAGTACATACTGTAAAATAATCTCCAGAATACTCCCGGTACCATGTAGGAGTAGTGTCGAAGGATGCGTGGCTAGAGAATTGGTGCCAGAGGGAGGGCTTCAGATTCATATAGTTTTAGAGACATAGAGTCATGGACATCCGGCTCATCCATGCCAACCAAGCTGCTATATCTAGGCTCGTCCCATTTTTCTGTAATCGGCTCACATGCCTCTCAACAATTCCTCTGCCTAGACTGGGAGATTACGACTGGAATTGGAAAATGTGGCAGGGCTGGGACTCACATTGTCACAGGTGGTTTTGCTTGCATTGTTGGGAAGGTTTTAAATTATAATGGCAAAACAATGGGAAGCTGAGCAAATATACAAAAGAAAGTAGAATGAAACTGGAAAAAGGAAAACAAAATCAGTGGGAGAAATTGAAAACCAGAGAAAAGCAAGATTAGAATGTAAACATAAACGGAATCTGATTCTACTGAACGGTACACTGCATAGAGTAAAGTAAACAAGGTTGGTGAGCTGAGGAGCATTAACAGGCGCACAGGAGTTTAATAGCATGGTGGCATGTCTTAAAGACGGCAGGACTGGCAGCTTAATCCTCCTAGCTACAGAGATTTCAGACAAGGCACAGATGAGAATTAAAAGTGGAGACTGTGACATAAGCAGTTAAATAAATAATCAGAGCAATGAGAAAGGAAGATATGTTAGAAGAATTATTAAATGAGCCTATATGCATTGAATTAAAGGATGAAACGGGTCATTCACACAGTTTGGAGTACACTTTAGAACACTAGCAATCCAAACAAAATCAAAGAGCAAATATTTAAGCAACTTCCAAACTTGCAAACGTATTAGGGCAGTTGGAGATTTCAATTACCTTAACAGTAACTGGGATACAGAAGGCATTGCATTCCTGAATTGTATTCAGAAGAACTAATTTACCCAGGATGTAAGCAGTTCAACAAGAGGGGATGATTATTTTCAGAAATTAAAGCTTGGGAGGTGGAGTAACATTGGGAGAACATTTTTGTGATGGTGATCATAATTTGGTTAGCTTTAGCATAGTTCGAGAGAAGATTAAGCAGGAAAGTTTTAATTGGGGGGCAAGGTCAATTTTACAAGACTGGGAAGTGATTTAAGAAAATTACTGGAAACACATGTTTTGAAGAAATGAGAAGCAGATTCAAGGTAAACATGCTCCCACAAAGAGAGAAGGTGGGGCTGCCAAATTCAGAGTCTTTTGGAAGACAAGATACAAAGACAGTAAGATGAGGTAAAAAAGGCAACACCAAGAACAAGAATGGAAGATACTCCAAGCTCAACACATAGAAAATGTGGAGCTTAGAAGTGAAATTAAAATGAAACAAAGAAAACAAATGAAGATCAGAAAAAGAAATTAAAAAGTAAAATCAACCACATCCAAAGAGGTTTTATAAGACTACAATGAACAAGGATGAAAGAGTTCAATGGTTCTTTATTGTCATGTATGCACAGCAAAGTGAAAATCTTTTTGCACAACCACAAATGCACAGTTGCTAGACATTGGTGCCAAATGGTATCAGTGTGTGGAGGCAAAAGATGTGGTGAGGTTCTTAAGTATTTTCATCTACAAAAAGAAGAGATGGCACTGATGTTATTGTGAAGGATGGGGAGCAAGAAATGCTTTATGGGATAAACGTAGTAATAAAGCACTGTAGGGCTGAAAGATTTGAAAGGATATTACAAAGACAGACAACTTCTAACTATGTGGGAAAATTGTCATAGCTAGGGTGATTCTCTTTGGAACAGAGCAGGTCCAATGAAGATTTAATTAATACCATTATAAGGGAACAATTAGTGCAAAAGGGAGTAGCCAACGTCCTTTAACAAAGGGATCAGAAACTAGGAGGCACCAATTTAAAGCGATTGATGGAATGATTAGAGGGATGGGAAGGAAGAATTATTTCTCACAGAGAGCAGGGCTTGGTAACTCATGACCTGAAAGGATATTTGAGGCAGAAATTTGCACACATTGTATTTGCAGCTCAGTCATTTCCCTTGGCTCCAAAGTTGAAATGAACCCCGTTATTTGTACGGTAACAGTAGTTGTAGGAAACTGAGAGCAATAACCCTCCAAAGCCAATTCACAAACAGGAATGTAGCAATGATTGGTACGATGGTGCAGCGGTAGAGTTGCTGCTTTACAGCGAATATAGCACTGGAGACCCGGGTTCGATCCTGACTACGGGTGCCATTTGTACAGAGTTTGTACGTTCTCTTTGTGATGTGCATGGGTTTTCTCCGAGATCTTCGGTTTCCTCCCACACTCCAAAGACGTAGGTTAATTAGCTTGGTAAATGGTTTTTTAAAATTGTCCCTAGTGGGTGTAGGATAGTGTTAAAAATTGTCCCTAATTGGTATAGGATACTTCCAGTATAGTCCCTGGTGAGCTCTTCGGAAGTGATGACCACAAGATACAAGATACTTTCACAATGCTCATAACAAACAACCTTCATGGAGCCTTAAGGGTGATAAGCACCACAAAGTGTTAATTAACACCCAGACACAATAGCCAGTACCAACACCTCCACAACAGGCAGGAGTATATCAGGGCAAGATAAGAAATATAAAATCAAGAGATGTAATCGTAATTTAAGACTTCTGTTGTCACTTTCACATAATTGGATTTTGCATTGTAACACTGCTCTGCCATGCAAGAGGATAACCTCGTCAAATCTTTATACAATTATGGTTAGGCCACATTTGGAGTATGGTGTGCTGTTCTGGTTGTCCCATTGCAGATATGATATGGAGGCTTTGGAGAGGGTGTAGCGGAGGTTTACTAGAATGCTGCCAGGGGGTCTGGGGAGAAGGCAGGAACGGGGTACTGATTGAGAATGATCAGCCATGATCACATTGAATGACGGTGCTGGCTCGAAGGGCCGAATGGCCTCCTCCTGCACCTGTTGTCTATTGTCTATTGATTCGCGGGTACGAGCAAAAAGGAGAGATTAGAAAAACTTGCGTTGTTTTCTCTGGAACACTGAAGGTTGTGTGCAGATCTAATGGAAGTATATAAAATTTATGAAAGGCATAGATAGGGTAGACAATCAGAACTATTTCCCCAGGAAGGAATGTCAAAAACTAGAGAGCACACTTTTAAGATGAAAGGGGCAAAGTTTAAAGGAGAAGTGCAGAGCAAGTTTCTATTTCATAGTGAGTGGTGGGTGCTGTAATGTGTTGCCTAGGGTAGCGGTGGAGGCAGGTATGATAGTGTTTAAGGGGCTTTTAGATAGGCACATGAATGTGCAGAAAATGGAGGGATGTGGATTATTAATATGGCTAAACAGTTTCACTGCAGATTGGGTGATTGTTTTGCAGTGCACCTTTGTTCAGCCCACAAGGTTCCAGTCGCTGCTACTTTAATTCTGGGTCCCATTCCTACTCCCACTTTGACCTCTCAGTCGATTGGCTTTTACACTGTTTTTACAACGTCCATCTGAGCTTGAGGAACAGCATCTCATCTCATCTAGATAGGCTTGTATTCACTGGAGTTTAGAAGGATGAAAGGGGATCTTGTAGAAACATATAAAATTATAAAAGGACTGGACAACTAGATGCAGGAAAAATGTTCCCAATGTTGGGCGAGTCCAGAACCAGGGGCCACAGTCTTAGAATAAAGGGGAGGTCATTTAAAACTGAGGTGAGAAGAAACTCTTTCACCCAGAGAGTTGTGAATTTGTGGAATTCTCTGCCACAGAGGGCAGTGGAGGCCAAATCACTGGATGGATTTAAGAGAGAGTTAAATAGAGTTCTAGGGGCTAGTGGAATCAAGGGGTATGGGGAGAAGGCAGGCACGGGTTATTGATTGGGGACGATCAGCCATGATCACAATGAAAGGCGGTGCTGGCTTGAAGGGCCAAATGGCCTCCTCCTGCACCTATTTTCTATGTTTCTGTTTCCACCTGGGCACTTTGGAATAATGAATTCAACAATTTCAGATAATAACTTTTATTTCTCCTTCCACGGATGTTGCTGGGGATATTTCAATTTCAATTTGCAATTTTGTTTCTTCTCTCTTAGGTCTCTAACTGCTGGAATTTAAACTAAGGATTACCTTGGCAATCTTGATCAGCACCCTAATACAAATGTTCCCTTTATTCTCTTCACCATTCCCCCACCTGCAACTTAACATGCTTGCTTTCTTACATTTTCAGCTCTAATGAAGGATCATTGACCTTCTTCTCTTCCCATCGCAAGTGAAACCCTCATTGGAAAACAGGAGGAGGAGCAGGCCTCTTTGCCCCTCAGAAATCCACCAATATTCAATATGAACATGGCTGATCTAGCCCTGGTCTAATCTCTGATCTTTCAAATATTTATCTACTTCCTCTTCTAACACTCCCAACCTCCCAAACCCTCCAGTGGAGACAATTCCAGCGATTCACCAACCTTGGCTGAGTCTTTTCAGCACTTACCACTTAACTGAACCAGTTATCCAATCATTACCACATTATTAGTCACGGGACTCTTCTGTTTGCCAAATGGCTCCCACATTCCTTGCATTGCACACTTCTAAAAACATTTTGGGAGATTGTGAAAGGTATTATGTAGATGTACGGGTTTCAAATTTTTATGTCTGTTGTTTTCTCTCTACCTTTTCCTTGCAGAAAATATTCCTGATATTAGCCTCTCTTACCTCTATATATACCCAACTCACAAAAAGGTGAACCATGAAATAGCTTTAAATACAAAAAAGTATTAAAAAGAAAGATTATTAATGTTGACATAAATTGCTGGTTTTTTTTGTAGTACATATAATTAACATACTTCGGACTGTTGTGTTTCTCTCCATTTCCATAGCAACAAAGCATGGAGCAATGGAGGAATGATTAGCATCCACAAGTTCTCAACAACATTCAGATGCCTTAAATCAAACAATTTAACAATAACATTGCGTGCCCGATTGCATTTTCACCCCATTAAGCATGTTTCCGATAATTACTGACAGTTCTATATGATTTTTTGTTAAACTTGCTCAAGCTTAGCGATAGAAAATCATGAGTTTAACTGAAACCATGTCTTCATCTTGTACTGAGTCAAAGGTTCCATTTATGTTATTAAACTGAGACCAAAAAACCTGAATTCATTTATTTGTTTCTGGTAATTACCCTGATCAACCCAGGACAGGGGTGATCAACAAGTTTCACATCAGAGGGAAACTTTTACCCTCATAACCCTCTCCTGGTTGTTTTTCACATTATCTCATTATAATTATTAGGAGGTGGATAGAAGAGAAGAAATATGATAGATTAGTAAAAAAGGAGGAAATCCACCACTCTGAGTATCAAATCCACATAAATCATTTATTTTATAAAGGTTTGACTAAATTTGTTAATGTTCTTTAAGTTTATAACTATCATAATAGGTAAGCAAGCAAAGGTGGTGTACTGTATGTAGATTTTTAAAAGAACCTTCAATAAGGTTTAGTTTCATTTAAAGTTTAAAGAAACAGCATGGAAACAGGCCCTTCAGCCCACCAAGTCCACCTGTTCACACTAGTTCTATGTTTTCCCACTTTCACATGCACTCCCTACATACCTGGGCCATTTTTGCAGAGGCCAGTTAACCTACAAACCCACTCGTCATTGGGATGTACAAGGAAACCGGAGCACTTGGAGGAAACCCAAAGGGAGAATGTGCAAACTCCACACAGACAGAGCCTGAGATCAGGGTTGAACCCGGGGCTCTGGTGCTGTGAAGCAGCAGCTCTACCAGCTGCACCACTGTGCTACACAAGAGATTACTGGACACTTTTAGAATGTGTGGCATTAGGGCACTGGCACAGTCTGCAGATTAGTCCAGGTATAGAAATAAAGAATAAGAGTAACCCGATAATTTTTGGGTTGGGAATCTGTGACCAGTAAGGTGCTCTAGGGATTGTCCTGGAATGCCAGCTGTTCACAATCTACTTTGCCGCAGATTGCTCTGTAGAACAAAAGGCACAATTAAAGCTCTGGTTGGGTTGTGGGTAACCAAAGGTGGAAGAACTAAAGGCCAAGGTGATCTTTCTTCCTGCCAGACACAAAGTTAGTGTCACATTGTGAATTATATCATAGTGCACATCAGTCCGGAAAATCACTGTTTTGCTCAAGCACAGTTTGCAATTGAAAGTGCCCAGACTAATTTTCAGCACAACATAATTAGTTTGGGCTACCTGTGTAATAGTTTGAGAAATAACAATTTTCATTTATATAATCCTGAAATTAGCAGCTGCACGGCTGAACTTCTGGGCAAAAGATGATGTAAATCAGAGATACTTAAGCAATGAGTATCAAATCAAAATAATTAAATCAGACATTAAAGTGGGGCCTGAGGAACATTTGTCCAAAGTGTTGTAAATACAATCCAACTGAAAATAAAATGTAAATATGAATAGTAATCAGGTAGTAAATATGAGGGGTGGGGCAGATTAGGAACCACGAGGTGTTTAATGCATGGAAGTAGAGTACACTTTTAAAAGCGTTGATGAACACATTCTATCAGTCTTTACAAAGAAATATGCTATCAATATTTCAAAAGAAAAAGTTGTAGAGATGATGAATGGAGTGAAGACTGGTAAGGAAGAGATTCTCAAAGAAATGCATCTGAGATAGCTGAGTGGGATGGAGTGGGAGATTGTAAAAGGATTTATCATGATCTTTCATTTCACCTTGGAAGAGATCCAAAGGGCTGGAAAGTTGCAAAAAAATATACCCATATTTAAAACAGAATGTGAGGATATGCCTCGAGAACTACATGCCAATCTGCTTACTTTTTGAGGGGAAAGTTTTGAAACAATAATTAAGAATAAAATTATGAGACACTTGGAGAAGTTTGAGTTTATAGAGCCAGTGCAGTTAATTAAGATAAATGCTATTTAACTAATCTGCTTCAATTTTTAAATAAGGTAGTGAAAGTTGATGAAAGGAATGGAGTAGATGTTGATGGTTTTATGACGGTATTTGATAATGTCCCACAAAATATGCTGGTTAGCAAATTAAAATAAAAACCTGCAGGACATTTGAAAATTCTGGAAGCACTCAGCAGGTCAGGTGGCATTTATGAAAAGAGAAATAGTTAACATTTCAGCTCAAAGATCATTTTAGAGTCATGTAATTCAAGAGATTCAAGATATCTTTATTTGTCATCTAAAAAACATTTTTTTTGGTTGAAATTTAGTCACCCACAGTCCAATAATAAAAGCAATAAAACAAGCAAATTACACAACCCCAACCAACACACAAAAAAAAGAAACATCCATCACAGTGAGTTTCCTCCAGTCCCCTCCTCACTGTGATGGAAGGCCACAATGTCTTTTCCCTTCCCCTGCCGTCTTCTCCCGCGGCCAGGCTGGAGACATAATGTAAATTCTGTTTCTCTTTTCACAGATGCTGCCTGACGGGCTAGTTAGCAAAATTGCAATCCAAGGAATATAAAAAGGATTGATGTCAGTGTGGCTGAGAAAGTGAATTAATGACCATCTTCCTGGCTGTTTGTTGCACCTCTAAGTTTAATGTCATCTGCAATTTTTTAAACATTACACCACAAATCTAGGTCATAAAAGCAAAAAAGTGATGATAAATATTTATTCTTTTCAGATAATAAAATTTGCCGGTCAAAGGAGCAGAAAAGATACAGAGAGTGCTGAAGCTAAGCTCTACCATTTTGCAGAAAGGAAAAGATACAATTTAGGTTGAACAGAACCCAACTAAAAATGTGCAAAAAACAAGTGGACCTGTGAAAAAATAGGTCAAAATGTCTGAAAGTGGCATGATATGTTGCAAGCGTGGTTAATAAAGTATTTAGGATCCCGAGCTTCATAAACAGAGGCACAAAGCACAAGAGCAGAGCGATTAAGTTGAAACGTTATAAAATGTTGGTTAGACCACAACTAGAGTATTGTATCCAATTCTGGTCAAAACAATTTAGAAGTAAAAATCCTAGGAAGGATGCAGAAAAGATTTACTAGAATGTTTCTGGGGATGTGGAATTTCAGCCATGAAGTTAAACTGGAGACATGGAGTTATTTATCTTGATTCAGATAAGATTGAGAGACGTTTTGGTGCATGTGTACTGTAAAGGAGTGTTCTCTGACACACTGTAACCTTTACTGGTAGTTTATTATAGCACATGGCACACACGTCCCAGCACTGACTGCATCCAGCCTTCAGACGTACCGGGACCTAAAAGGGTGGAACAAAGGGAGGAGACTACAGTTGTACTAATAGGATGGGGCGTGGTTAGTGGTGATAAGGTAGCTACAGTATAGGTTGCATGCATAACCATCTACATCCTTCCCCTTACAATTCAAACAAGTTACTACAGTAGCAGGATTATTATACAGTACCTGCAAAGCTAGACATATTCTCCGTAGCGAGCCGGAGGTTTTACAATCCGACCCGAGCGAGTGCGCACAGCACCTTCACCCTCCCCGCCCGAAAGAGTAGGAGGGGGGACAAGAACAGAAACAGGAGGAGAGAAGCTGGGTGGAGAACCCAGCTTGCAGGGGGAACGGAGAGACACAGGAGAGCCAGGCGAAAATGAAGGGGTAGAACGAGTTGAAGTTGGAGAGAGAGAAGATTTTGCAGGGGACAACAGAGCCTGGGGAGCAAGCCCGGGAGGAGCAGGGGGGGCTACCCGAGGCAAAAGGACCGACCGTGGCATGCAGGGAGCAGAGGGTACGTTAGTGGAGGAAGGCTCGACACGCGATGGAGGGGTATACGGAACCGCAGGAGGTGGTTTGGGCTCGTTAACCGCCAACAGGTGCTGGCGGCTGCGTCTGTAGACAGTCCCTTCGAAATCCACGAGGTAGGAACGTGGCGCGGTGTCAAACCCGACGACGGTGGCAAGTCGGGAATAGCCGGTGGACGTCTGCAAACGGACGACCTGTCCCGGCATCAGTGGAGAAAGAGGGCGGCAGGATTTATCATGCGACCGTCGCTGGATCTCGTGTTTTTTGGCAATACGTTTCTGGACATCAGCAGGCTGCAGGACTTTAGGCATCAGGGACTGCTGGGCAATAGGCATCGGAGGGCGGACAACTCGGGACATGAGTCGCTGGGCAGGGGATCCCATGGAAATGTCTCGAGAAATGTTGCGAAGGTTCAGGAGACACTGATAGAAATCCCCGTTCGAGAGGCGGGTTTGTTCAAGCAGGTGCTTAGCGCTCCGGACCGCCCGTTCCGCTAGACCATTGCTTTGAGGGTACTCCGGGCTGCTAGTGAAATGATTAAAGTTCCACTTTGTGGCAAACGCTCGAAACTCAGCGCTGGTGAACTGGCGACCGTTGTCTGTCTGCAGCCGGACAGGGGAACCAAACGTGGCAAAGTGGCGGCGAAGCTTGCTGATCACCATCTCGGAGGTGATGGCAGGGAGGAAGTCCACCTCGAACCAATTCGAGTAAGAGTCTACTAGCACAAGGTATTGCTTACCACGCCAGTCGAAAATGTCGGCAGCCAGAGAAGTCCAGGGCATTTCAGGTGCAGGCTGCTGCAAAAGTGGCTGTCTTTGCTGATGCGGGGCAAGCGAGTGACAGTCCGGACAGGAATCGACTCGGGCTTGGATGTATTTAGCCATGGCCGGCCAGTAGTACTGGTCCTGGGCATGTGAGATGGTGGCATCTGCACCGGGATGTCCCATGTGGGCGGCATCAAAATACAAGCCACGCAGTGATTCCGGGATGACAACCTTGTGCCCTTTGATAATAATACCATCCCGGAGGACTAACTCATCGCGGACCAAAAAATAGGGGTGGACGCTGGCAGGCAACGAATTCCGCTTGGTGGGCCACCCGCGCTTGATGACAGCAGCAAGCTGCTGCAGGTCGGGGTCGTTTGCGGTGTGTTCAACCAGGCATTTCAGCTGGTGAGAAGGGACGAAGTTGACGTTCAGTACCTGTAAGTCCGACTGCTCGAAGGGGTGCTGGTCGCAGGAGGTCCGGGGGGCCCGGGACAGTGCATCAGCCACATGCATCTCGGTGCCCCTCTTATATACGATCTTAAAGTCAAAGCGCTGTAGCTGCAGCATCATCCGCTGTAGTCTGGCAGGAGCGCAGTGTATCGGTTTATTAAGTATTGTCACCAGTGGCTGGTGATCCGTTTCAATGGTGAACCTGGTGCCGAATAAGAAGTCTCTAAACTTCGAACACGCGAAAACCACCGCCAGCAGCTCCTTCTCTATCTGAGCATAGCGTTGCTCTGTGGCCGTCATTGTCCTAGAGGCATAGGAGATAGGCTGCAGCGAGTCGTCAGCGTGGAGTTGCAGGCAGGCAGCACCCAGTCCAAATCGGGAGGCGTCGCAGGTGACCACGATTGGAAGCAGCAGATCAAAAAACCTTAGTGTTGGTGTGCTGACCAGCCTCGTCTTCAGCAGGTCGAACGCCTGCTGGTGGTGTGGGAACCATGCCCAGGCAATGTCCTTCTTTGTGAGTTGTCTCAGGGGTGCGCTCAACTCGCTGAGGTCGGGGATAAACTTCCCCAGGTAGTTCACCATGCCTAGGAAGCGCTGCAGACTGACAGCGTCAGTCGGGGCCGGCAGCTCAGAGATGGCGCTGGTCTTTTGCGGGTCTGGCTTTAACCCTTGGGCTGTGAAGATGTGTCCGACGTATGTGACCTCAGGCACCCGGAACTTGCACTTTGACCGATTGAGCTTCAAATTTATCTGCCGGGCACGGTCCAAAATCCGCCGGAGGTTGTGGTCATGTTCGGCCACGTCCCTCCCATAGACCAGAATGTCATCCACAATAATCGCGCAGGGCAGACCTGCAAATAGTTGTTCCATAGAACGCTGAAATACCTCGCTGGCAGAGTTGATGCCGAACGGCATCCGTAAAAACTTAAACCTGCCGAAGGGCGTGCTGAACGTGGTCAGATCCGTGGAGCGTTTGTCCAGGGGTATCTGCCAAAACGAGCTCCTTGCATCGAGGACGGAGAACACAGTAGCTTGTCCCACCTGGGCGGCAACATCTTCGACAGTCCTCATGGGGTAGTGGGGCCGTTTAATTGCCATATTTAAGTCCTTGGGGTTAATGCACACCCGTATCTCATTTTTTCCTTTCTTCAACGTGGCGACCATGGTGGAGACCCATACGGTTGGATCGCTGACAGCCTCCAGCACTCCCATGTTGACCATGTCCTTGAGCATATTCTCCACTTTGCCCTTCATGGCAAAAGACACCCTGTGGGGTGGACGGATCACGGGCTCCACAGATGGGTCTGTCGCGATCTTGTACACCACCGGCAGCTTCCCCAGCTTGTCGTCAAACAGGTCTGGGTACTCACATAGTGGATCCATCACAGGTTGCACCTTGTGGACCGTATGGTTAAACGACACCAGCCCAAGATCCTGGCATGCCCGGTTGCTAAGCAACGTCACACAGTCACTGTCCAGAATGAAGAAAGACAGGTCCTGGGAACCTTCCTGCAGCACGCAGTGGAAGGTCGCCCTCCCCACAGGTGTTAGTTCCTCTCCCCCATAGGCACGCAAAACAGAGCGGTCGGCAATCAGCAGCTCATTATTCCTTATCCGGTGGAACAGCTTTGTTGACATTACGTTCACCTTCGCCCCCGTGTCAAGTTTAGCAGAGAAACACTTATTGTTGACAGTTATGTTCACAGAAGGATCGGGGAGGCGAGATCGGCTGTGGAGGAGAGTGTAAATACTTACATCTCCCGTGGAAAAGCTGGGCTCAGAGTCCATCTCGCTATCAACCTGCAAAAGATTGTCTAGGAGTTGTCTGGGAGCTGAGGGAACTTTCCCACGGGATCGGCAGGCAGCTGCAAAATGGTTTCTTCTCCCGCAGAAATTGCATGTCTTCCCAAGGGCTGGGCACTGTGATTCTGAGGAGTGTACGTAGCTGCAGTTAGGACACTTGTTAGATCTTGGGTCCCGGGGTGTGCGAACGGGCCGCTGTGGAGGGCGAAAGTTCTCCCTCATCCGTCGTTGTCCAGCAACTCCAGTTAAATTTACGGCTCGGTTGTCAGACCCCCTCTGTCCGTGAGGATGGTGGACCACTTCGGCAATGCGGCACGCATGCATTGCTTGAGTCAGGGTTAGGTCAGGCCGTTGCAGCAGGTCGGCACGCAGCTTCTGATCGACCATACCGGTAACGAGAATGTCTCTGACGAGCTGGTCGCGCATGGTTTCGAATCGGCACCGCTGGGCAAGGTGTCGCAGGTCGGCAATGAAGCATTCAACAGGTTCATCCGGCTGCTGCTTGCGTGAGAAGAACCTGGCCCGCTCCAGTATACGGTTGGAGGGCAGGTCGCATAGCTCCGCGAATTTGCGCAAAAGACATACCGGGTCGTCGGCCGATTCAGCTGGCTCGACCGGCTGGTCGTTGTCATCCAGGACCGCTGGTGCATAGACAAAGGCTTGAGCTCTCTTCATTGCGTCGGGACCGGCCAGGTTGAGCAAAAGTGATGCTTTGACCGCGGCTGGGTCGTTCCGGTTCGCAATATTGACGTAGTGAGTGTAGTCCATCACAAAAGTCGACCATCGTTCCGCAATGTCGGCATCGAAGACAAGGGGAGATGGCTTTCGGCATGAGGACGCCATATCGAGGGAAACCCGAAACTGGGCACTAACGGGAACAAAATAAATGAAAACCGGTAAACGGGAAACGCTCGCATCCCACTTCTGACACCATGTAAAGGAGTGTTCTCTGACACACTGTAACCTTTACTGGTAGTTTATTATAGCACATGGCACACACGTCCCAGCACTGACTGCATCCAGCCTTCAGACGTACCGGGACCTAAAAGGGTGGAACAAAGGGAGGAGACTACAGTTGTACTAATAGGATGGGGCGTGGTTAGTGGTGATAAGGTAGCTACAGTATAGGTTGCATGCATAACCATCTACATGTACTAAATCGGGTTTAGATAAAGTGAAAAGAGAACCTGCTCTCATTAGCACAGTGTTCAATGACCTGGAAACAGAGATTTAAAGTGTGGGCAAAGGCCAGTGGAGGGATGGAAAGAAACCTTTAGTCATGGAGAGAGCGGTTATGATCCTGGACTCACTGACCGAGGGGTACAGTAGAAACAGGGACAACGATGAGGACTAGACAGACATTGAGGGAAGATACTTTGCAGGCGTATGGAAAGCAAGTGAAGCGAGTGAAGGAATGGGAGTGAATAGGCTGGACTACAAGGACCAGCACCAAAATGATATGACGAATGGCACATATAGTTGGTACAGTGTGTTGCCTGAATACTTTTTAATTCTATCATTCCAACCTTGTTTTGACTGGAAGGTATTTAGCTAGGGGATTGAAGGCTGGGAGTACATATTGGGCACGGATGATCAAATCCTTCAGGATATGTGTTCCTGTGGCCTGGACTCTCTGAAACTGCCAACTATTAATTTGACCTGTCAAGCTGAGCTAGGTTAGTTATGATTTTAGATGGATATCCTGGAGTATTGGTCCTATCATTGGGCAAGGTGAGGAAAATGCTTAGCTTAGCAAATCTTCTTGAAGAATTTCCACATGGTTTCTTGGATCCTCAGTAGATTAAAGATGTTTAATGGCTTTCCAACCAATAGAAATTATCCACTCTATATTAATCGAACAAGCTAGACACTGTGAAAGAATTTAGAACAAAGAACCTTGCAGGTCAGGACCCCTTTTCAAACTGGTTCATAAGTTCTAGGAGCAGAATTAGGCCATTCGGCCCTTCAAGTCTATTCCACCATTCCATCATGGTTGTTCTATTTTTTCCTCTTAACCCTATTCTCCTGCCTTCTCCTATTCTCCTGCCCCATAACATCTGACATGTACTAATCAAGAATCTATCTATCTCTGCCTTAAAAATATCCACTGAAGGCCTCCACAGCCTTCTGTGGCAATGAATTCCACAGATTCACCACCCTCTGACTAAAGAAGTTCCTCCTCATCTCCTTTCTAAAAGTATGTCCTTACATTCTGAGGCTATGGCCTCTGGTCCTAGACTCTCCCACAAGTGGAAATATCCTCTCCACATTCTCTCTATCCAGGTGAGATGTAATTGAGTATTCAGTAGGCATCTGATACTGACATAGCAGGACTGGAATTCCATTCAGTGATGTGAACAAAGATAAAAATATCTTCATCTGGCATTCAGCTATTAAATTTCATTTTGGGTGAGTTGCAGAGTATTAATACTGGCCTTTTTTTCACAAAATGCTGGAGTAACTCAGCAAGTCAGGCAGCATCTCAGGAGAGAAGAAATGGGTGACGTTTCGGGTCGAGACCCTTCTTCAGACTGATGTCAGGGGGGCGGGACAAAGGAAGGATATAGGTGGAGACAGGAAGATAGAGGGAGAACGGGGAAGAGAGGGACAGAGGAACTATCTAAAGTTGGAGAAGTCAATGTTCATACCGCTGGGCTGCAAGCTGCCCAAGCGAAATATGAGGTGCTGTTCCTCCAATTTCCGGTGGGCCTCTCTATGGCACTGGAGGAGGCCCATGACAGAAAGGTCAGACTGGGAGTGGGAGGGGGAGTTGAAGTGCTCAGCCACCGGGAGATCAGGTTGGTTAAGGCGGACTGAGCGAAGGTGTTGAGCGAAATGATCGCCGAGCCTGCGTTTGGTTTTGCCGATGTAAAGAAGTTGACATCTAGAGCAGCGGATACAATAGATGAGGTTGGAGGAAGTGCAGGTGAACCTCTGTCTCACCTGGAAAGACTGTTTGGGTCCTTGGATGGAGTTGAGGGGGGAGGTAAAGAGACAGGTGTTGCATCTCCTGTGGTTTCAGGGGAAAGTGCCCAGGGATGGGGTGGTTTGGGTAGGAAGGAACGAGTGGACCAGGGAGTTACGGAGGGAACGGTCTCTGTGGAATGCAGAAAGGGGAGAGGATGGGAAAATGTGGCCAGTAGTGAGGTCCCGTTGTAGGTGAGGGAAATGTTGGAGGATGATTTGTTGGATATGCTGGCTAATGCGGTGGAAGGTGAGAACGAGGGGGATTCTGTCCTTGTTACGAATGGGGGGAGGGGGAGCAAGAGCGGAGCTGCAGATGTAGAAGAGACCCTAGTGAGAGCCTCATCTATAATGGAAGAGGGGAAGCCCCGTTTCCTGAAGAATGAGGACATCTCTGATGCCCTAGTGTGAAACACCTCATCCCGGGCGCAGATGCGGCATAGACGGAGGAATTGGGAGTAGGGGATAGACTTTTTGCAGGAGTCAGGGTGGGAAGAAGTGTAGTCCAGATAGCTGTGCGAGTCAGTGGGTTTATGGTAGATGTCAGTTACTTAATACTGACTTAATATTGTCTTAATACTGGCCTTGATAGTTACTCTAATTCAAAAGATTTCATTGGAGGAAAGGTAGAGAAGCAGCTAGGAGGGGTTGGCTATGGCATGGATAGGTCATCGAGTGAATGGTCATCAGGGGTATCATGGACCAAGACAGAGAAAGGAAATTGAGAGGGAGACCAAGGATAGACCAGCAAAGGCGGAGGGCATGGCAGGTGTGGTATGGGGAGGATTCATTGTTATTGGCCTGGTAGGAATAGGCTGCTTTTAGCTCAAATTGAGTTCAGATAAAGCTTGTGGGGGATGTGGGCCGAGGCTGTGGTATATTTGATAAGATTATGGGTGGGTTGCAGAAGCCAATGAAATAAGGACCTGCTGGAGTCAGGGCCACAGATAAAGAGATGTGAATAGACCAGTGGCAGCTAAGGATGGATGGAAGAAGCAGAGGATTCAGCAGGACACAGCAAAATGGAGAGGTCCTAAAATGATTAAGTTTAGGAGAAGCCCATGATATGCTTTGTGGTTACAATCATGCGGAGTGGTAAAGAGGTTGCTGGCGTGGTGGAGGCAGGATACAGGACTGAATGAATATCCCTGCTCCTTCCAAACCAAAACCAGTGCTTGGAGTGAACATACCCATGTTATTCAGCAATTCTTGCCACACTCCACTGTTGAATCTAACTGAGAAATCTAACTCACAACTTAAAATACCACTTAACGGTTGAGCAGGCTAGGATTCTATTTCTTGGAGCGCAAGAGAATAAGGGGTGATCTGATAGAAGTGTACAAAATCAAGAGAGCACGAGATCGGGTAAATGCACACTGTCTCTTGCCCATAATAGGGAAATCGAGAACCAGAGGACAAAGGTTTAAGGTGAGGGGGAAAAGATTTAATAGGAACATGAGGGTTTTTTTTACACAAAGGGTCGTGGGCATATGGAACAAGCTGCCAGAGGAGGTAGTTGAGGCAGGTACTATTGCAACATTCAAGAAACATTTAGTCAGGTACATGGATAGGATAGATTTAGAGGGATAAGGGCCAAACGCTGTCAGGTGTGACTATTGTAGATGGGACATGTTGGTCGGTGTGGGGAGGTTGGGCCAATGGTCCTGTTTCCACGCCGTATGTCTCTGTGACTTAACAATCATGTGTCAAGTCTTGTCCACATATTTAAATGACCTGAGCGGCTCAAGCACCAGACGTGGGTTCAATGGAAGTGGTTAGCAATTGGTGCCCTGGCAGGTTAAAGTAAAGCTAGTGGAGCTTCCGCCTCACAGCTCCAGAGTGTCAGGTTTATTGTCACGTGTACCGAGATACTATGAAAATCTTTGTTTTGCATGTTAGCCTGTCAAATCATATCATTCATGTGTACATCAAGTCATATACCAGTACAGCAGATAGCGCAAGAGAAAAATAATCGAAGTAAAGAGTAGTGTGTTGCAGCTTAACTGTGTGTTATGGCTCCAGAGAAAGTGTAGATTAAAAAAGTACACAGGCCGCAATGGGATAGATGGGAGATTGAGACCATGCCTTTAGGTTATGAGAGGATCATTCTGTAGTCTGATAACAGCAGGGAAAAAGCTGTTTCTAAATTTGGTAGTACTTGCTTTCAAGCTTTTGTATCTTCTTCCTGAAGGGAGAGGGAGAAGAGGGAATGTAAGTGGTCCTTGATTATGTTGGCTATTTTTCTGAGGCAGAATTAAGTGTAGGTAGAATGCACTTAATTTGAGAATGGGTTGTGGCTTTCCAAAACTGGAAAAATCTGATGAAAACAGCCCAGGCAAAATCTACTCAACACTTAAGAGACCACAGTGGAAACCAAGGTGGACACAGCCTATGAATACAAGTTCCTGTACTTCACAATAGCAGCAGAAGACAGTAAGTGGCAGCCTCTTGTGCTGGCTGCATGAAGTTAGCATGTTTTCCCTTAGATCACGTGGGTTTCCTCTAGGTGCTCTACTTTCCTCCCACATCCAAAAACATTTATGGATTAGTAGGTTAAATGTCCCACTGTAAATTGACCCCACTGTATAGATGAAGGGTAGAATCTTGAGTCACTGATGAGAATAAGTGAGTTTGGCATTACAACTGCGCATGCCTAGGTCATGGGTCATTCGGGATAAACATTCTCGCCAGCAGAGCTACTGTGTGTATACCACCTGCGTTTCATATGTATTTTCCAGTTTTGCTTCTTCGAGGTAAGAAAATACTGCTTTCAAAACTATTAACTAGGTGTATTTATGGTTAATTTGTATAAAACTACGATGATTTTGATGGTTTAATTGGCTTTTCCTTGGTCGCTTTGGTGAGTAAGCGAGATCGTGACGATTAATAACAACCATTTTTTATTGTTTTTGTTTTGGAGGGGGGAGGAGAATGATATGAAATGTATGATTTCTATAACTATCAATTGATAATATGAAAAGTATTTGTGGGGTTTTCACCTCTTAGTATACTAGTCCATGGCCACGGGCTGTATACACGTTTGTTGACTTCTGAATGAGTTCTACATGTACATTTGTAAGTAAAGTTGTGTAGTACAAAACTTAGTCACGTGTTTCCTGACTAGTCATGTCTCTTCTGATTCCCATTACATTGGATAATATTAATCAGTATTTGACATTCTAATTTTCAGTTCTAATCTTGTGATTGTATAAATTAGTTCAATATACTTGCACCATTTTCTTTTCCATTGTACGTTGTATGTAATGGACATGCTTACAGATCGTGATTTGATAAGGTCCACGCAGCCGAAACAGATAATAAATAAATGCCCAGCACTGAGATGCATTCTCGACTGCACAGAAATATTTATAGAACGACCACGGCATCTACAGTTGCAGGCTTTGACATGGTCCAACTACAAGAAACACAACACTGTGAAACTATTGGTTGGAATTGCCCCAAACGGCATGATCACATTCTTATCAAAAGCTTGGGGTGGGCGATCATCTGATACACAAATTGTTAGGAAGAGTGGATTTTTGAATTTAGTTGATCCTGGGGATTGCATAATAGTGGATAGAGGATTTCCCATTCAAGAAGACTTGATGTTTTGCCAAACCTATTTACAGATTCCCCAAAGAGGTTATCAGCAAATGACCAGAGAAAAAGTACACAAAACCAAGAAGGTTAAAAATGTCCGCATTCATGTTCAATAGGCCATAGGTCGTCTAAAGAGGTTTAACATCCTGAGAAACACTTTACCCATCACTTTAGTTCCGCATATTGATGGTATTTTCACCGTCTGCGGAGCATTATGGAATTTACTGCCTTCATTGGTGTGTAAATGAGATGTTGTCATAGAACTAGGTATAGGTGCCAGTCGGCATAAACTTAGAGGGCTGAAGGGCCTGTTTCCATGATGTATCTCTAAACTGAACTGAACTAAACTAAACATGGGTGCTTTTTTTTGCTGTATCTCTGATTATTTTGTCCTGAATCTGTATGATTCCAAGAATACTCGCATTGGGCGACCACCTGAAAGAAGGTAAATCGTCTATTCAGACACATTGAAAGATGACTGAATTCAGCATTGAAAGTGAGATAACTGCTTTACTGTTCCATTACAGACCTTTATCATTTTACACAGAAGTCACAAGAATAATTCCTGTGTCACTTGCTTAACAATGGGATCACAATTCATGGTTTTGCCTTGTAATATTATGAAAAGCAAAACATAATTGCCACTTACCACCTTCTGCTGCTATTGTGAAGTCCAGGAGCTTGTATTCATAGGCTGTGTCCACCTTAGTTTCCACTTGTGGTCTCTTAAGTGTTGAGTAGATTTTGCCTGGGCTGTTTTCATCAGATTTTTCCAGTTTTGGTAAGCCACAACCCATTTTCTCAGTTGCTAATTCAAATAGAAGGGTGCAGAAATGATAGAATCAACAGCACAGCAGTAATAAACGACACCCTCAGATTTCTCTGAGAAACTTAATAAATCTTAATCAAATAAACATGCCGCTAACTTTATGAATGCTATTTGTCATAGATGTCACATTGACTTTGTTCAGTCCGTTTTATCCTTAGCACTGCAGCTGGCATCGTGGAAATATTTAGAAGCATTAAATGCACAATGACTCCATTAGAAAAGATTTTCCACATTTGCTATTCTCTCTTTCAACTGTCCGCATGATTTAACTGTGTGTCACTTATGCAAGAGTAAAATGAATCTGCAGTCATATACTACAATTAGAAAAACAGTTACATTAATTGATCTGTGACTGTTTACTGTCGCCAAAACCTTAAAATATTGTTCCTACCTTAACCACAGACCTCTTAAGTCACAAACCAGGATGTTGATCTTTTAATTACTGGGTTCTTTCTACAAATTTTTTAATATCAATTTGAAAATACTTAATAAATTCAGTATAAAAAACTGATTGCAAATTTTGGCAATACTGAACTGTAATATAAACAAGCGATTTCCTAGTTAACATTTTTTCTTTTACAGCAGCTGATATTTCCATCCTTTCCGTGTTGTTGCCAATAGCACTTCCTATTTAACAGAAATGCTACTGGAATAAATGAAATGTGACTGGAATAAATAATAATTAGATAGAATTTAAACCGCATTGGAAGAGAGCTTTTCCTCATTTAAATATTATAGCAATGTTTTAACTCCTGAAGAGTTGAAATACTTTAGATAAAATTAAATGCAAAATATGAAGGCACGGATTTACCAGTGAGAAATTTGCAAAGCAAGATTTAAAAATAATCACCAACATTAACTCTGTTTCTCTCTCCATTGATGCTGCCTGACCAGTTGAGTATTTCCAGCATTTTAGTTTTATTTCCGACTAGACCAAGTGGACTCGTTGGGCCCAAACCTCTCCTGCATTGGTGCAACACCCTCCCCTCCCCCCTCCCTCCCTAGGAGATAGATTTAAACATTCCCCCCTCCCTCCATCCCCCTCAACCCCCTTTATCCTCCCTCCTCCCCCCTCCCTCCCCCCCCTCCCTCCCCCCTCCCTCCCTAGGAGATAGATTTAAACTTTAAAATCTGAATAACTTTAAAAATATAACACCGATTTCAATGAAACTTCTTCCATTAGCACCAAAGGGATGACCGTGAATAAGGTGGGCCTAAAATTGTTGCGCTATCGTGTACCGTTTTGGCTGTAGTTCAGAAACAAACAAACAAACAAATGAGAGTTTTAGTATATAGATGTCCAGGATCTGCAACATTTTATCATTTAATTCACTTCTTTAATGACAGTTGGACAGGTGCGTGGATAGGAAAGGTTTAGAGGGATATGGGCCAGACACAGGCAAATGGGACTAGTGCAGATGAGGCATCTTGGTCTGCATGGGCCGCTTGGGCTGAAGGGCCTGTTTCCATGCTGTGTGATTCCATCCCAAGTATGTCTTGGAATGATTAAAAGACTTTAAGGAAGTCAAACTCAATTTAAGGAGGGATAACAAAATAATTACTTCTTTAATTGTGAGGAAGTCAACGAACATAAAATGCAACATTTTACATTCCTGGAGCATTTGTCATGAGATACCTAAAAACTAGCTCAATGATAGAATAGAATACACATTTCAGATCACAGAATTCACATGTAAGAAAATAAGGGCGGGTTGTGGCAAGTTGTGATTCTAATAGCCTGCCAGTTGATTTTCCAGCTTCATGTTACTGTCTACACCACAGTTATTTGTGGATTGAAGGATTAAATTATTAGGACAGGATGCATGTGTTCCTTGTATTCCCTCCAGTTGAGAAGGTCAAGAAGTTGTCTAATTGAGGTGTTTAAAATAACAACTGTATTCATTATGGTGGACATACAGAAGCTGTTTGTTCCCATGGTTTTCTGAGGGATTTGGGTAATGTAGAAATTAAAACAAAGAAGTGCTTTCACACAAAGGGGAGTGAGCAGTCCAAAATTTCTTCCCCAAAAAACAGATATTGTTGACTCAAATGAGTCTCAAGAGTGAGCACATAAATTTCTATTTGATAAGGACAAGGAGATGGAGCAAGGGTTGCTAAACATGGGCAAGGCATAGATCAGCCATACCAATTGAAAGAAAAGGCAGGTTTTAAGGGTTAAATGAGAGTATGAATTTGCTACAATTTTACCCATTTATCCTGGCTGGCATTCTGCAGCGCTCCTTGCATGTAAAACGTATTTACCTGAAAGCTTTCTGATTGGAATATACATTGCTGAGGAGATCTGATTAGCAGAGACAAATTAGGACCCCACTGGCTTTCAATGTGTAAAAGTGTTTGTTAAAAATTGGGAAAGGCAGGATCCAGTATGGTTTTTTCAGCAGGTTTGCAGCTTGAGGAAGTAGTACTAAGGTTAAAAGGTTTCCTTAAGTCTACATTGTTTTTATTTTGGTAAGTAAGGGGAAGAATTCTGAAGCACCAATGGAATGCGGTTGCATATTGAGTTATTTCACAGCAGGCCTCTTGATGTACATTATTAAAGCATATCTCTGATGGATGACTGATGTGTAGTATTGCTTCTATAGACAATAGACAATAGGTGCAGGAGGAGGCCATTCGGCCCTTCGATCCACCACCACCATTCAATGTGATCATGGCTGATCATTCTCAATCAGTACCCCGTTCCTGCCTTCTCCCCATACCCCATGACTCCACTATCCTTAAGAGCTCTATCTAGCTCTCTCTTGAATGCATTCAGAGAATTGGCCTCCACTGCCTTCTGAGGCAGTGAATTCCACAGATTTACAACTCTCTGACTGAAAAAGTTTTTCCTCATCTCCGTTCTAAATGGCATACCCCTTATTCTTAAACTGTGGCCCCTGGTTCTGGACTCCCCTAACATTGGGAACATGTTTCCAGCCTCTAACATGTCCAACCCCTTAATAATCTTATATGTTTCGATAAGATCCCCTCTTATCCTTCTAAATTCCAGTGTATACAAGCCTAGCCGCTCCAGTCTTTCAACATATGACACTCCTGCCATTCCGGGAATTAACCTAGTAAACCTACGCTGCACGCCCTCAATAGCAAGAATATCCTTCCTCAAATTTGGAGACCAAAACTGCACACAGTACTCCAGGTGCGGTCTCGCTAGGGCCCTATACAACTGCAGAAGGACCTCTTTGCTCCTATACTCAACTCCTCTTGTTATGAAGGCCAACATTCCATTGGCTTTCTTCACTGCCTGCTGTACCTGCACGCTTCCTTTCAGTGACTGATGCACTAGGACACCCAGATCCCGTTGTACGTCCCCTTTTCCTAACTTGACACCATTCAGATAATAATCTGCCTTCTTATTCTTACCACCAAATTTATCCGCATTACCACCTCACACTTATCCACATTAAACTGCATCTGCCATGCATCCGCCCACTCACACAACCTGTCCAAGTCACCCTGCAACCTCATAGCATCTTCTCCACAGCTCACACTACCACCCAGCTTTGTATCATCTGCAAATTTGCTAATGGTACTTTTAATCCCTTCATCCAAGTCATTAATGTATATTGTAAATAGCTGCGGTCCCAGCACCGAACCTTGCGGCACCCCACTAGTCACTGCCTGCCATTCTGAAAGGGACCCATTTATCCCCACTGTTATGATTGTAGAGCCCTGCTCCTAAATAACAGCACATGTTCATTACCTTTAAACACATCTTAAGATTAACTTATCAAGAATGTTACCTTTGTTATTTTGTTTAGAGATTAAATGACGACAATTTTCAAATCTCATATTATGTTGGCAATTTGATCAGTTTTATTCATTTGTCTACGGGAAGATGCAAGTGGGAATTCACAGGCAGCCTCCACAAAGATTACTTTACTCAGCTGAGCCGAGTCAATTCAATGGCCCTGGCCTCACGAAGTTAAGAGATTTTGATTTTTACCATCCTATTCACAAATTTGGGTATACTGAAATACTATGTATTCACTTTTGCTTCTTCAAAACAATTGAACAGTCACACAAATAACCAAAACAGCAGTCATTTCTAAAAAGTACCATATATATATTTTAAATGCCTACATGGTTTTAATCCTTACAATGGACAATCATAATCTTATTGGCTCTATAATCAGCAACAGTTTCAGGCAACTGCCAGCTCTTTCAAGCGGTTAGCTCACAAAAAGCGTGTAAAAAATGGTCCTATGTATAACGTGATCTTTAACGGGAAAATGGACACAAAATGTACACAATTTTGCAGCACAAAATCCTTTTATAAATTGTTAACGATGATGTAATTTATGGAATAATTTTTAGAGGTTGCAAAGAAGCTACTAATAAATCATAAAATATCTGTTGTCAGCTTGGCAAGATTTTTAATTTAATTAAATAAGATGTAGATAATTACATAGCCAATAGGTAACAAAAGGAAATCTGTGATATAATTATGCAATTATGTATGAAGAAAACACTAAACAGAACATTTAACCATTTGAAGGGCTAGCCTTTTTTATATTCTGTACGTATAATTCTACAAATTCAAAGTTGTTTCTGTATTTTAATTATTAACTATAAAGTGAACTTCCTTTCTACATCTGTCATGAAAATTAGCAGAATTAAATAATAGAGACCATACTTATTTTTCAGACATTTAGAGATGACTTTGGTCCATAGACAGTTAAAGAAAGAGCACTCTTGGCAGTTTCACATCTACGAAGTAACACACTTCCTGTGATAGTTAATGAACCAAGTAAATGAAGAATTTAAACAAAAGCATTAGATTCTAAAGACCAAATAAAATGATCTAGCAAAGCTTTAGCTCTTAGCACCAAAAATTACACCACAGGCACAACTAATATTAAACAATCAATACATGCAGCTAAACTCACAAATAATTATTTATTAATTACCTGAGGAATGCTTGCCACTAAAAATGTTTCAAAGAAACGAGCAGCCTTGTCAAGAATTGCATACAATCAAAATTCCACCACAATTAAAGATACTCTCATTTCAGGAATGGAAATTACTGTCCCTGAAGGAAACTTAGATCAGCTTTACGAGCAAGAACTAACTCGCAAAGGCTGAGTGCAACGAAGCAGAATTCCAGAATGGCATACGAGGCAACCAAACTACGCAAGGAAATGGTCTGATACTTTTACAAATTCTACAATTGAAGCATTTCGATCTAAAATTATCCGTTAACTTCCTTTTGCTGTTGAAAACGTCATGCATCAAAAATTTTAATCTCCAGTACTGCGTGTTCAGTAAAACCACATCCTGTAACAGTTCAGTGTTTTTCTTTTTTACCCCTTCTTTGCTGGTCCAATTACAGCTTCTTGAAGGCGACACAAAAATACCAGCCACAGTCTCGCAAAGATCTCTGAAGTAAGTGACCTGAGAGTGAGGTGAAAGACAGAACAGCAGCCAAGAATGCATCGCAAACGGCTACCCAGCTGAACTGTGTGTGAGCTCCACTTCAGCAGCCAGATGGGGCTCGCTTGCTGACTTCATTCTTCAATGAAATTCATATTTTAAGACCCAGAACAATCCCCTAAGGCTGAAATCCATTACGCCGATCTCCAGAGGAGACTGTTAAAGAGGCAACCCACTCCTGGGACAATCTGTGACTAATTGAAATTTTGTTTAAATAAAACAATAGGAAGATCTTCTGGTTCGAAAAGAAATGCCACATGGGACTCAATTATCTGGTTGATGTCAAAGCAGGGAATGTTGCGGATTAACAAACCCAAAACAATTTTACTGTAAAAGGAGGCAGAAAACATTTAGCTGTTCTTTTTTATAACAGGAAATCAACAATCCTTCTCTCCCAAATTCAGACACATACCCAATCACAAAACTAGTGCACAGCCGTACCAAGCAAAGCTACAGGTCAACTCATCTGCCATTTCCTTGTTCCCCATAATAAATTCACCTGCTTCTTCTGTCTTCAAGGGACCCACACACTCAGGTCACTTTCATCATGAGGCGGTGCCAGGCACACTGGGAGCATTCATCAAACCCCAAGATGTGTTGCATCAATCCCAGAGAGGAAGGATGTTATTCAGCAGAGTTACAAGCACCAGGTCCCCAGTGAAACCAAGGGACATGGCTGAAGGGAAAGAAGCAAATGTTAATGGCACGTACACAGTCACTCGTAGCACCTTTCAAATAAAACAGAACTTTCCTGCCCCCTGTTGCTCCACGTTCATGTAATTTGAAAGAAATTCATGCAGAGTTTTGAAGACAGCCTCCAGCAATGCCTGGAAACATGTAGCTCTTTGCTGAGAAAATTAGACGCATCATTCTCAGCACAGAATGTGATCAGTAAGAAGTATTTCTGTAAAGGGACGTGAAATAAGTGCTCAGCCACCAAATGCTTACATAGTGAATTCAATGTGTTTCAGATGAATGCTTTGGCAATGTAATCAATATGAGGTACGAAGGTAGGCTAGCCAAGAATATAAAGGAGGATAGTAAAAGCTTCTTTAGGTATGTGAAGAGGAAAAAAATAGTTAAGGCAAATGTGGGTCCCTTGAAGACAGAAGCAGGTGAATTTATTATGGGGAACAAGGAAATGGCAGATGAGTTGAACTGGTACTTTGGATCTGTCTTCACTAAGGAAGACACAATCTCCCAGATGTTCTAGTGGCAAGAGATCCTAGAGTGACGGAGGAACTGAAGGAAATTCACATTAGGCAGGAAATGGTGTTGGGTAGACTGATGGGACTGAAGGCTGATAAATCCCCAGGGCCTGATGGTCTGCATCCCAGGGTACTTAAGGAGGTGGCTCTTGAAATTGTGGACACATTGGTGATCATTTTCCAATGTTCTATAGATTCAGGATCAGTTCCTGTGGATTGGAGGGTAGCTAATGTTATCCCACTTTTTAAGAAAGGAGGGAGAGAGAAAACAGGAAATTATAGACCAGTTAGTCTGACACCAGTGGTGGGGAAGATGCTGGAGTCAATTATAAAAGAAGAAATTGCGGAGCATTTGGATAGCAGTAACAGGATCGTTCCGAGTCAGCATGGATTTACGAAGGGGAAATCATGCTTGACTAATCTTCTGGAATTTTTTGAGGATGTAACTAGGAAAATGGACATGGGAGACCCAGTGGATGTAACGTACCTGGACTTTCAGAAAGCCTTCGATAAGGTCCCACATAGGAGATCAGTGGGCAAAATTAGAGCACATGGTATTGGGGGTAGGGTACTGACATGGATAGAAAATTGGTTGGCAGACAGGAAAAAAAGGGTAGGGATAAATGGGTCCGTTTCAGAATGGCAGGCAGTGACTAGTGGGGTACGGCAAGGTTCGGTGCTGGGACCGCAGCTATTTACAATATACATTAATGACTTTGATGAACATTAGCAAGTTTGCCGATGGCACAAAGCTGGGTGGCAGTGTGAACTGTGAGGAGGATGCTATGAGGTTGCAGGGTGACTTGGACAGATTGTGTAAGTGGGCAGATTCATGGCAGATGCAGTTTAATCTGGATAAATGTGAGGTTATCCACTTTGGTGGTAAGAACAGGAAGGCAGATTATTATCTGAATGGTGTCAAGTTAGGAAAAGGGGAAGTACAATGAAATCTGGATGTCCTAGTTCATCAGTCACTGAAAGGAAGCATACAGGTACAGCAGGCAGTAGGAGCAAAAAGGTCCTTCTGCAGTTGTACAGAGCCCTAGTGAGACCACACCTAGAGTATTGTGTGCAGTTTTGGTCTCCAAATTTGAGGAAGGACATTCTTGCTATTGAGGGAGTGCAGCGTAGGTTCACAAGGTTAATTCCCAGAACGGCAGGACTGTCGTACGTTGAAAGACTGGAGCGATTGGGCTTGTATACTCTGGAATTTAGAAGGATGAGAGGGGATCTTATTGAAACATAAAAGATTATTAAGGGATTGGACATGATAGAGGCAGGAAACATGTTCCCAATGTTGGGGGAGTCCCGAACCAGGGGCCACAGTTTAAGAATAAGGGGTAGGCTGTTTAGAACGGAGATGAGGAAAAGCTTTTTCACTCAAGAGAATTGTGAAGCTGTGGAATTCTCTGCCTCAGAAGGTAGTGGAGGCCAATTCTCTGGATGCTTTCAAGATAGAGTTAGATAGAGCTCTTAATGATAACGTAGTCAAGAGATATGGGGAGAAGGCAGGAACGGGGTACTGAGTGTGGATGATCAGCCATGAAATAGGTGAATGGCGGTGCGGGCTCAAAAGGCCGAAAGGCCTACTCCTGCACCGATTGTCTATTGTCTACACATTTAATGCGGAATGATCATAGCAGAGCCTTGTCTCCCTCTGCTACTGGATCAAGACCTTGCTCTGTGAACACAGAACTGTAACATATCGAACCTTCACCACACCATGTCTATGCAGACCGTTGTGCCAATCGAAAATCATCCTTTCTGTCTACACACGATCTCTATCCCTTTATTCCCTGCCTATTCATGTGCCTGCCTCTTAAACATTGCTATTGTATCTGCTTCTTTCACGTTCCCTGGCAGCGAGTTCCATGCACCAACTGTATAAAAAACTTGCCTCTCCTTTAAACGTTTCCCCTCTTAATGTAGACTTTAGAAATGCAGCACGGAAACAGACCCTTTGGCCCACCAAGTCCGCGCCAACCAGCAATCCCCATACACTATCACTATCCTACAAACTAGAGACAATTTTACCGAAGGCAATTAACCTACAAACCTGTACATCTTTGGAGTGTTGGAGGAAACCGTGGTGCCCAGAGAAAACCCATGCGGTCACAGGGAGAACATATACACTCCGTATAGCACCCATAGTCAGGAGCGAACCTAGGAGTGGAAAATGATCGAAAGGATTCCGTGTGTTGTGATGCATGAGCAAGAACCACTAGGGATATGTCAGTATAAGGGCCACTGCTGGATGAAGTCATCTCACAGCTTTTTTTGAGCAGGGTGGGGATGCAAATGCAAGTGACCCTGCTCTGAAAAAAACATGTCTCACATCACAAAAAAGCAGGAGTGAAAGGCTTCCTTTTGAATTTCTTCATTGCACATGAATGAAGAAATGTTCATCCATCTTGTTTGGTTTTCTTGTTACTACATCACCAGTCAGCACCATATCTAGAAGGATGTTCATATGTTCTCAGAGCAGAATTAAGCCATCACGTCTACTCTGCCATTCAATCATGGCTGTTCGTATCTTTCCCTCTCAACCCCATTTTCCTGCCTTCTCCCCATAACTCCCAAAACCTTTACTAATCAAGAAACTGCCAATCTCTGCCTTAAAAATATCTATTGATTTGGCCTCTATAGCCGTTTGTGGCAATAAATTGTACAGATTTACCAACCTCTGACTAAAGAAATTCCTTCTCATCTCTTTTCTAAAGGCACGTCCTTATATTCTGTGGCTGCTCCTGTACCCTGGCCTTTCCAATGAGAGCTAATGTTACCAGCTGGAGTAACCGCTCAACATGTCCCAAAATGAATGGACCAATGGACTGAATCTTCCACGAGGTGTGCTGCACAAATCAACCAGGCTGGTGGACTGAAGATGTGTGAGTGGCAAAGGTGGTGTGGGAGAGGTACATTTTGTCACATCGCGGCAGTGAACCCACCTTCTTTTTCAGCATCCCCTCAACCATACCTACCACTGCACCTGATGACCGAGGGCAACTGAGGTGCAACAATCCAGCTGTGGTTCACCTTTTCTAACACCACGAAAACCCTGACTACCAAGACCCTGGTGAACCCAACATAATCAACAACAGAAAATGCTGAAAAGATTTATCAGTCAGGTAGCATCTGTGAAGAGAGAAACAATTGTTTCAAGATACTCTTTTGTCAGAATTGCATTTTTTTACATTTGTAGCTTTGCTGAAATTACGAGAGCTGCTTTAAGAAGTAGCAGAATCAGCAAACCTTCTGAAAGTTAAAGTACTAACAGTTATCATCTTGATGACAAGTTATATCAAAGCACTTTTTGTGTGTTGCATTAATCACATTTGACACTGTGGGCTGAAGTACTCTTTCAGAAGTATTTCTGAGTCTGGAATATCATATGACATAGCAGTTGGTAGAATGACTGCAGTGTTCATTAATGCCAGATTAAAAGAATGGTGAACGAATGGGGCCAGGGAGTAAAAAATTATATGATGTTATCGAAGTTAGAGGGGATGATGAAGTCTGCAGATGTTTGTTTTATTTCCATTCATTTGCTCAAAGAACTCCAATGCAATAGTCAAACATGATATGCTTTCATAAATTCACTTTGACGTTGCTCTATTGTTTTGAATTTGGGAAATGCCCAGCGAAAATATATTTAATAATAGCTTCCATCACACTTCTGATTTGTGCCTCATTGATGGTGGAAAGGGCCAAAGGTTGGTGAATCTGTGGAGACCAACACATTGGATATTTTTTAATGGAGATTGATTGATAGGTTCTTGATTAGAAAGGGCATCAAAGGTTACAGGGAGAAGACAGGAGACTAAGGTCAAGAGGGAACAATGAATCAGCCATGATCAAATGGTGAAGACTTGATGGGACGAATGGCCTAATTCTGCTCCTGTGTCTTAGGGTGTCAGGTGGTGAGTCACTCACAAGATACTGGGCATCTGCTGTGGTCTTGTACTTGTACATTCATGCTGCTTATTCAGTTGAGTTTGGGGTCAATGGTAATGCCCTAAATGTTAATTGTGAAGAACTTGCCAATTGTAATAACATTCAACATCATGGATGGGTGGTTCAACTCTTGCTTGCTGAAGATGGTCACTGCTGGCACTTTAGTGATGCAAATGCTATTCAGCTTATGCCTGAATGTTTCTCAAACAAAATAGGTGCTCTGCCTCCAATTTGTATTTGGCCTCAATGTCAATTGGAGGAACAGCACCTTCAGTTTAAATTCCATTTGGAATATTTTGGAAGACCAAGAACCAACTCATATTTCACTTGGGCAGCTTCTCTGACTTCAAGTAACCCTTGCATTCCCTTTCTCAGTCCTTCCCCCACCCTAGTCATCATACCAGTTTCACTGTCGTCCTGTTGAGTTTCAGATTGTATCACTTGTTATCACCTTCTCCATGACCAACAATGGACCATTGTGGGCTCTATCTATCCTTGATCTTCGTTGCTTTCATTCATTTGTTCTACAGTACCCTCCATAATGATTGGGACAAAGACCAATCATTTATTTGTACTCTGTACTCACAATTTGAGATTTGTAATTGAAAAAAATCACATGTGGTTAAAGTGTACATTGTCAGACTTTAATAAAGGCCATTTTTATACATGTTGGTTTCACCATGTAGAGATTACAGCAGTGTTTATACATAGTCCCCCTCATTTCAGGGCCTCATAATGTTCGGGACACAGCAACGTCATGCAAATGAAAGTAGTCATGTTTAGTATTTTGTTGCATCACCTTTGCATGCAATGACTGTTTGAAGTCTACGATTCATGGACATCACCAGTTGCTGGGTGTCTTCTCTAGTAATGCTCTGACAGGCCTGTATTGGAGCCATCTTTAGCTTATGCTTGTTTTGGGGACTAGTCCTCTTCAGTTTTCTCTTCAGCATATAAAAGACATGCTCAATTGGGTTCAGATCAGGTGATTGACTTGGCCTCTCAAGAATTGACCATTTTTTTAGTTTTGAAAAACTCCGTTGTTGCTTTAGCAGTATGTTTGAGAACATTGTCTTGCTGTAGAATGAACCACCGGCCAATGAGTATTGAGGCATTTGCTTGAACTTGAGCAGATAGGATATGTCTATACTTCAGAATTCATTATGCTACTACCATCAGCAGTTGTATCATCAATGAAGGTAAGTGAGCCAGTACCTTCAGCAGCCACACATGCCCAGACCATAACACCCCCATCACCGTGTTTCACAGATGAGGGGGTACGCTTTAGATCTTGGGCAGTTCTGTCTCTCCTCCATACTTTTGCCATCACAAGTTAATCTTCATTTCATCTGTCCACAAGACCTTTTTCCAGAAGTGTGGTTGCTCTTTTAAGTACTTCATATCATATCATATCATATCATATCATATATATACAGCGCGGAAACAGGCCTTTTCGGCCCACCAAGTCCGCGCCGCCCAGCGATCCCCATACATTAACACTATCCTACACCCACTAGGGACAATTTTTTACATTTACCCAGCCAATTAACCTACAAACCTGTACGTCTTTGTACTTCTTGGCAAACTGTAACCTGGCCATCCTATTTTTGCAGCTAACCAGTTGTTTGCATCTTGCAGTGTAGCCTCTATAATTCTGTTCATGAAGCCTTCTGCGGACAGTGGTCATTGACAAATCCACACCCGAATCCTGAAGAGTGTCTCTGATCAGTCAGACAGGTGATTGGGGATTTTTCTTTATTATAGAGAGAATTCTTCTGTCATCAGCTGTGGAGGTCTTCCTTGGCCTGCCAGTCGCTTTGCGATTAGTAAGCTCACCAGTGCTCTCTTTCCTCTTAACAATGTTTTATTCTTGTTTCTCCATCTCATAATTGCTTCTTTGACTTTCATTGGCACAATTTTAGTTCTCATGTTGATAAACAGCAATAAAAGTTTCCAAAGGCTGGAGGAAAGACTAGGTGCTGAGAGCTCACTTGTACCTGCATTAAGGAGGCAATTATTACGCTCTGAGCAATTACAAACACCTGTGAAGCCATGTGTCCCAAACATTATGGTGCCCTGAAATGGGGGGAACTATGTATAAACACAGCTGTAATTTCTACATGGTGAAACCACAATGTATAAAAATATCCTTTAATAAAATCTGACAATGTGCACTTTAACCACATGTGATTTTTTCCATTACAAATCTCAAATTGTGGAGTACAGAGGCAAATAAATAAATGATGGGTCTTTGTCCCAAACGTTATGGAGGGCGCTGTATATACCTATATCTCTCGTTTCTCTCTCCCCTGACTCAGTCTGAAGGGTCTCGACACAAAACATCAATCTATTCAGAGACAGGCAGCATCTCTGGAGAGAAGGAATGGACGACGTTTTGGGTGACGCAAGGTAGTATGCAATGAATTTCACTGTGACTTGTCACATGTGACAATAAAGTTTGCATTCATTCAAAATGGGTCTACTTTGGATGGGGCAACATGGTCAGCATGGGCACGTTGCGCCAAAGGCCCATTTCCATGCTGCATTACTCCATGACACTAATTCCAGACTAAAGTTTTGGATCTTCAGTGTTTCACCTCGGGGGCAATTCTTTTCAGAGAGGTAATGTCAGTGTTGTTGATATCCCTTATTAAAGCCACTTCAGTAACATGCAAAACCTCTTGAGAAGCAAATGAGACATCTGTTTAAGGCTTACTGGCAAAGTTTGCAATGAAATTCCCTCAAGACCAATTCACATTAAAAGCTACTGAAAATCTCCAATTGAAATACAACTATCTTCTAAATAGGCTTTTCTTTACCTACTTTTCCCCAAGGTAACATGTATACCAATTTTTCCTTCAATATCAGCAAAGCAAAAGTGACCACAAGAATTCCCAGTGCTTCACTAGCTTGTTGCACAAGAGCTGTGTTAGTTAAGTAAATTTAATTACATACGGAATGACTAAGAAATCAAATGCACCTTGCTCTCCTTCACATAAAAATGGTCAAAATGTGTTCAGCAATTAAAATCAATACTACTTCATAGATTAAAAGGCAAGTTGTCCTCAGTTTACAAGGTGTAGGAGTTCCTGTAATTCATTGAAGAAGCACGTACTCTTGAACAAAAAGAACTTCCGGAGAAACCAATTAGTTTAGTTTAAAGATACAGCGCAGAAACAGACCCTTCGGCCCACCCGCACTGCCCTGTGATCCTCGGACACGATCCTCCATGCTAGGGACAATTTACAATCTTTACAGAAGACAATTAACCTACAAATTGGTGAAGGAGCATCTAGTCATACCCTGCAGTAGCATCCACAGATGCTGCTTGCACCAACATTCTTCCAGATATTTGTTTTTTTGCTCCAGATTCTAGTATCTGTAGTCTCTTGCATCTCCAATCACCTACTTTATTACTGTTATGTAGAAATGTAATGCAATTCAGAAATGTTGAACAATTGCTTTCCAGCCAGTATATTTAGATGTGATTGTCAATTTTTACTGCAGATTATTCCAAACAATACAATGGATCAAAAACTTAAATACAATAGCATACGGAACTACAGACAATTTTAAGCAAAATAATATTTTAGTTTGACATATTTAGTATAAAAAAGGCAAATCTTTACATTTACAAATTTTGTTACTTGTAAAAGTGAGATTTTAAAGCATTCACAAAAGAAAGACATCTATTCCATATTTTAACTGAGGACAAGATACTTAAAGTTAAAACTTCATACATATATTATCTTGAACTTACAAAAAAATGTCATCTTCACGACAGCTTACTTTTATCAATAAGGAAGGTAGCTTCTTTTACACAGTTCTACAAAATGTTTTATTAAGTTTCATTACAAACAAAGTTTAAGATTTTTTAATATCTGAAGTTTAAATTTTTCCACTGATTTTACACTAGACAACTTGAAGGAAGTACTGACCCTGCTAAATTCTGGAAAAGATGATCCTATATTAAAATTGGATTTGTCATTTATTGTTTTCTGTACAAAAAAAAGTTTTGGCTTTAGTGTTATAGTATTAATCGCAGGCTCAAATTGGTGCCAGATTACCAAATAAGGTCTAGCATGTTTAAAACACACTTTATGAAGAGATCCAATTAACCTTTATTTTACATAGTTTGAAACTCCAATATTCATATCTGGAGAAGATTAACCATTTTGTCCGAGAGGCATATTCCTCCAAATGGCTGCTTTAAAGGAAACCATTTGTAAGTATTAAAGCCAATTAAATATTACTGAGTAAGATGGACAAAGAACTCAGTGAGTTTTGTTTAAAATCAAGAACCGTCAGGATAGATTTTAATTAAATCAGCTTAATCAAGTACAAGGCAGCCTTCAACCAAAAGAACATTTTAAATTTCTCCAGGTTTATGGTATTTCAAGGAGCACAAACCAATCAAAAACACAATTTATGGAGAAAAAAAGACCGTGCAGGTTCTAAAAAATATAAACAAAATTACTTTTAAAAAAAGGATATAATGTCAGATCAGAAATAATAGTACAGGCAGCTAAAGATTAGACATGTTATCAAATAAAAGTTTCTGTCGGAGTCAAGTTTTATTTCCTTGCAGAGCCATTTAATTTGGTGGCTAAATTAAAATAAATATTAAAAATAGATCCATTAAGTTACTGTGGGTCACAGTTCAATTGTTTCAGTTTAACTACAACATACAGTAAAAGAGGAAGCATATGCTAAAAGATTTGTAGGTTAGAACTGAGCTTTTAAATGAAGGCACGAGCAATTTTAAGTCCTTGGTCCAATAATGTATGAAAAGTCATGTCACCTACATAAGATGGCATGGATATAAAATACAAAATTACAATCACTGTGCTTGGTAGTGATCTCAATATTTGGCCAAGTAAATCTGAATATTTCTTGTTAAACAAATATGAAATTCTATTATATTTTCTGCTATGATAATAAAATCTCTATTTCTCAGGAGTTATGACAAAGCTTTGCCTAATTATTTTTCTGATCTGCATTAAGAAATAAATTGTTAAGTAAATAGGATAATAATTCTCTGTGGAAGCCATATAATGTGCTTGAAAGGGTATAAAGCAAAATGTGACAAGTTGTGAAACAAAAAATAAGAAACAAATGGTTGATCTTTTAACACATACTGAATAATCAGCTGTTTTTCCAGTATTTTCTGTGTAAAGGTTTGTTGATATGTGTACTAAAAAAAGTTTTGAATTCTCAATGCAGTTCTGGGGCTGAAAGATAATTGTGCTTTCCTGAAATCTGAAGCTGTTGCCATCAATGCAATGTTGCCACTACTGTTAACTATCATTAGCATCTCATTTTATTCAGAATTTTAAGTTTGTCAAAAAAAAAGCCAGAATGTAAGTTAAACGTGCAGTTCATAGGATATTCATTAACTGAGCTTCTTCATGAAAAGATAATTCCAAAAGGAACCTACAAGATAAATCACAACCTTAGGACACACAACCCCAAGTTTGTATAGTAGTTGAAATATCAGAAATATAAAACAGGTATATTGTCAATCATGTAGCTATAAGAGTGATTTAACAGGAATGTGTCCAGGAACACACATACTTGTGCTTCCAGTAGGAAAATGGATTTTAGTTTTACATGATCAAAAGCGCTGTATGACAAAACCAAAAGAAATAATGTACCCCAGTCTTAAGGATCAACAGTATTGATATTAGCAAAGATCAGTTAGTTTCATCCATCCTGTAAACAGGACCAGTTACTTCACTTCAGACGCTGCTGGACTACTTCTAAACTGTAAACCTGTGTACTCTCTTCTCCTAAAAAAAACAAATGAACAAATTAGCAAATTCACAATACATTTCAACAGGGGCTGCCGAATGTTTAAAAATGATGAAAAAAAACCTGTTTTACCCATGATGTGGAACAACGACATCAAATTCGGATGAATATTTCCATTTTTAATACATCAGACATGTTTAACATTTAGACAGTAAGACGATCACAAGGAAACGGCAAGAACTGCAGGTTTCTCAAATCGCACACCATCCTGACTTAGCTTTCTCACAATTCTTTTGATAGTCTCAATCAGAGAACATTCGCCATCTCCTCCCCCCCCCCCCCCCCCCTCCCCCAAGCACGGCAAGAGATCAAGGGTGCAGCTCATCATTAGTTTGCAACTGGGGATGGATAAAACTTGTGGACTTTCCAGAAATTCCTACGAGTAAAGAAAAAGGTATGGTTGTTGATTGTCACATTTGAAGAAGGACATTAAGATCCTTAGAGAGGTATATAAATATTGTGTAATATGGGATGAAGAATTTCAGCAAAAGGGTTTAGAAGAAAAGCAGTTATTGATCTTCTTGGAATAAAGTTTGATTGGAGATTTCATAAAGTTACACAAGAATAAAAATTCTCAGCTAAATATGTTTTTGCATCCAAGGCCTAAACTCCTGTCCATTTAAAATTTCAATTTAGTTTCCTTTCAGTACGGCAGCAGCAAGAATTTCAGAAAGGAGGGAATTTTACATTATCATTCACCTAGTCTTCCCTCTAGTTCCACCTGCTGTTTACTTTTTAAATTACTATTCCTTCCAAAAAATAAGCAAATTCATGGTCTCTCTTCTCAAACCATGGCTTCTGTTCACAGAAATTTGCAGTACAGAGGGGAATTAGGCTCAAATTAGGCCAAAAATGGCCTATTTAGTTTAACCTCACTTCCACATGCATGAAACACTTGTTCATCATGGGTGCTCGTGTCTCCTTGGTACTCCGCAGCTCCGCCCTTGCTCCCCCTCGTCGCAACAGAGACAGAGTCCCCCTAGTCCTTACCTTCCACCCCATCAGCCATCGCATACAACACATAATCCTCCAAAATTTCCGTCACCTCCAATGGGATCCCACCACTAACCACATTTTCCCATCTCCACCTCTTTCCGCCTTCCGCAGAGACCATTCCCTCCGCAACTCCCTGGTTAATTCATCCCTTCCCACCCCAACCATCTCCTCCCCAGGTACCTTCCCCTGCAACCGCAGAAGATACAACACCTGCCGCTATACCTCCTCCCTCCACTTTGTCCAGGGACCCCGATAGGCAGAGGTTCACTTGCACCTCATCCAACCTCATCTACTGTATCCATTGTTCAAGATGTGGACTCTTATACATCGGCGAGACCAAACGCAGACTGGGCGATCGTTTCATGGAACACCTTTGCTCAGCCCGCCTGAACCTACCTGATATCCCGGCTGTTGGACATTTTAATTCTTCTTCCCATTCCTACAGTCCTTTCTAAACTGGGTCTCCTCCATTGTCAGAGTGAGGCAAAACACAAATTGGAGGAACAGCATCTCATATTTTGTTTGGACAGCTTACAGCCCATTGGAATATTGATTTCTCTCACTTCAGGTAGCCCTGGCATTCCCTCTCTCTCTCTCTCTATCCCTCCCGCACACAAATCGTACTAGCTTCTCATTTTCACCCTTCAGCTAACAATGGCCTGTTTCCTTTATCATTGTTACTTTCTTGCATATCTTTCATTCATTGTTCTTTATCTCTCCACATTGTCTATATCTCGATTTATCGCTAACCAATCTGAAGGGTCTCAACCCGAAACGTCACCCTTTCCTTCTCTCCAGAAATGCTGCCTGTCCCACTGAGTTACTCCACCTTTTTGTGTCTATCTTCGGTTTAAACCAGCTTCTGCAGTTCCTTCTTACACGTGGGTACTGATCTCCTCACCATCAAATGGATCTACAGAAGTCGCTGCCTTAAAAAGGCAGCCTGCATCACAGAGACCAACACCACCCTGGCCACGTTTTCAGTTCAATCCTGCAACCGGGAAGGTGGTACAGGAGCTTGAAAACTAGCAACAGGTTCACAAGCAGCTTCTTCCCAACAACTATTAGGCTGGAGGTTGAGAGGTCATGTTGCAGTTATATAAGACTTTGGTGAGGCTGCATTTAGAGTATTGCTTTCCGTTCTGGACACCATGTTACAGGAAATATGTTGCCAAGTTGGAAAGGGTACAGAGAAGATTTACGAGGATGTTGCCAGGACTCAAGGGTCTGAGATATCGGGAGAGGTTGAGCAGGCTGGGACTCCATTCCCTGGAGCGCAGGAAGATGAGGGATGATCTTATAAATCGAGAGCCAGAGGACATGGGTTTAAGGTGAAGAGGGAAAGATTTAAGATTAATCTGAGGGATAACTTTTTCAAAGAGTGGTGAGTGGAGGGAACAAACTGACAGAGGAGGTAGTTGATGCAGGGACTATTGCAACGTTTAAGAAATAATTAGATAGGTAGATGGACAGGACAGGTTTTGAGGGATATGGTCGATGGATACTGCCTCCCACACAGGCAGGTGGGACTGGTGTAGATGGGACATGTTGGTTGGACAAGTTTGGCCAAAGTGCCTGTTTCCATGCTGCATGACTCTCCCTTAATGTATAACTTTCCCTTAAATCATAGTCATTTCAATTAGCTTGTCCCCTTCTATACACACAATTATGCATTAGGTCAGAATTTGGCTCACTACACATTAAGCTGACAGGCCTAGTTATTTGATCATACCAATTGAGGCTAAAAGATTGCTAACCGTTTGGCTACCTCCATACGCATTAGGACGTTCAGCATCTCCTCGGCCTCGAATGATCTCAGGACATTTCAATTGACTGTTCAAAATCTCTGGTCTTTATGTGTTTCTCCATGGTAAAAACAGAGAAATACTCATTGAGGACCCTGCCCATCCCCTGTGGCTCCACACGAAGATGGCCCCTTTGATTCCTCTAATTATTCTTTTTCCCTAATGCATTTAAATCTCTTTGGATTTTCCTTAATATTATCTGCCAGAGCTATTTCTTGTCCTCTTTTGCACTCCAATTTCCTTCTTTAGCGTGCTCCATAGTTCTCGAAACTCCTCCAGGGATACACTTGATCCCTGCTGCCTACATCTGTCCCATGCCTCCTTTTTTTTGACCAGCCTTAATTTATCTCATCATCCAAGCTTCCTTGCATCTATCTACCTTGCTCTTCAGTCTAACAGGAACAGGCATGCCTGAACTCCAATCACCACACTTAAAAAAGCATCCTACTTTTCCTTTTGTTCTTTTTCCTGCTCCAATCAACTGGAATAAGTTTCTGTCTAATACCATCAAAGTTGGCCTTGCCTCAATTTAGAATTTTAACTCACCCCGTCTTTATCCTTAACTATCGAAAACTAATAGAATCATGATCATTGGTCTCAAAAGGCTCAACACAAACACTACAGCCACTTGACCCTCCCAATTCCCTAAGACTAGATCTAGAATTGTACTCTCCCATTTACTCTACATAGACTCATACTCATACTGTGTGCAGTTTTGGTCTTCAAATTTGAGGAAGGATATTCTTGCTATCGAGGGCGTGCAGCGTAGGTTCACTAGGTTAATTCCCGGAATGGCGGGACTGTCGTATGTTGAAAGACTGGAGCGGCTAGGCTTGTATACACTGGAATTTAGAAGGATGAGAGGGGATCTTATTGAAAAATAAGATTATTAAGGGATTGGACACATTAGAGGCAGGAAACATGTTCCCAATATTGGGGGAGTCCAGAACCAGGGGCCAGTTTAAGAATAATAGGTAGACCATTTAGAACAGAGATGAGGAAAAACCTTTTCAGTCAGAGAGTTGTAAATCTGTGGAATTCTCTGCCTCAATAGACAATAGGTGCAGGAGGCCATTCGGCCCTTCGAGCCAGCACCACCATTCGATGTGATCATGGCTGATCATTCTCAATCAGTACCCCGTTCCTGCCTATAAGAAAATAACTGCAGATGCTGGTACAAATCGATTTATTCACAAAATGCTGGAGTAACTCAGCAGGTCAGGCAGCATCTCGGGAGAGAAGGAATGGGTGACGTTTCGGGTGGAGACCCTTCTTCACCCTTACCACCCCGTTCCTGCCTTCTCCACACACCCCCTGACTCCGCTATCATTAAGAGCTCTATTTAGCTCCCTCTTGAATGCATTCAGAGAATTGGCTCCCACTGCCTTCTGAGGCAGAGAAATCCACAGATTTACAACTCTGACTGAAAATGTTTTTCCTCATCTCCGTTCTAAATGGGGTACCCCTTGTTCTTAAACTGTGGCCCCTGGTTCTGGACTCCCCCAACATTGGGAACATGTTTCCTGCCTCTAATGTGTCCAACCCCTTAATAATCTTATACGTTTCGATAAGATCCCCTCTCATCCTTCTAAATTCCAGTGTATACAAGCCTAGTCACTCCAGTCTTTTAACATATGACAGTCCCGCCCTTCCGGGAATTAACCTAGTAAACCTACGCTGCACGCCTTCAATAGCAAGAATATCCTTCCTCAAATTTGGAGACCAAAACTGCACAGTACTCCAGGTGCAGTCTCACTTGGGACCTGTACAACTGCAGAAGGACCTCTTTGCTCCTATACTCAACTCCTCTTGTTATGAAGGCCAACATTCCATTGGCTTTCTTCACTGCCTACTGTACCTGCATGCTTCCTTTCAGTGACTGATGCACTAGGACACCCAGATCTCGTTGTACATCCCCTTTTCCTAACTTGACACCATTCAGATAATAATCTGCCTTCCTATTCTTACCACCAAAGTGGATAACCTCACACTTATCCACATTAAACTGCATCTGCCATGCATCCACCCACTCACACAACCTGTCCAAGTCACCCTGCAACCTCATAGCATCTTCCTCACAGTTCACACTGCCACCCAGCATTGTATCATCTGCAAATTTGCTAATGGTACTTATAATCCCTTCATCCAAGTCATTAATGTATATTGTAAATAGCTGCGGACCCAGCACCGAGCCTTGCGGTACCTCACTAGTCACTGCCTGCCATTCTGAAAGGGACCCATTTATCCCCACTCTTTGCTTTCTGTCTACCAATTTTCTATCCATGTCAGTATCCTCCCCCAATACCATGTGCTCTAATTTTGCCCACTAATCTCCTATGTGGAACCTTGTCGAAGGCTTTCTGAAAGTCGAGATACACCACATCCACCGGCTCTCCCCTGTCAATTTTCCAGTTACATCCACAAAAAATTCCAGATTAGTCAAGCATGATTTCCCCTTCGTAAATCCATGCTGACTCGGAACGATCCTGTTACTATCCAAATGCTGCGCAATTTCATCTTTTATAATTGACTCCAGCATCTTCCCCACCACTGATGTCAGACTAACTGGTCTATAATTTCCTGTTTTCTCTCTCCCTCCTTTCTTAAAAAGTGGGTTAATATTAGCTACCCTCCAATCCACAGGAACTGATCCTGAATCTATAGAACATTGGAAAATGATTACCAATGTGTCCACAATTCCGAGAGCCACCTCCTTAAGTACCCTGGGATGCAGACCATCAGGCCCTGGGGATTTATCAGCCTTCAGTCCCATCAGTCTACCCAACACCATTTCCTGCCTATTGTGGATTTCCTTCAGTTCCTCCGACACCCTAGGATCTCTAGCCACTACATCTGGGAGATTGTTCGTATCTTCCTTAGTGAAGACAGATCCAAAGTACCGGTTCAACTCGTCTGCCATTTCCTTGTTCCCCATAATAAATTCCCCTGCTTCTTTCTTCAAGGGACCCACATTTGCCTTGACTATTTTTTTCCCTCTTCACATACCTAAAAAAGCTTTTACTATCCTCCTTTACATTATTGGCTAGCTTACCCTCGACCCTCATCTTTTCTCCCTGTATTGCCTTTTTAGTTATCTTCTGTTGCTCTTTAAAAGAGTCCCAATCCTCTGGCTTCCCACTCTTCTTTGCTTTGTTGTACTCTTTTATTTTTATGCAGTCCTTGACTTCCCTTGTCAGCCACGGGTGCCTCTTACTCCCCTTAGAATCTTTCCTCCTCTTTGGGATAAATTGATCCTGCAACTTCTGCATTATTCCCAGGAATACCTGCCATTGCTGTTCCACCGTCTTCCCTACTTGGATCTCCTTCCAGTTAAATCTGGCCAGCTCCTGCTTTACCAAACTTCCTATTTTATTACTGGGCGGTTAATATTAAAAATATAACCTTCTGGCTGGACGACATTGATCGGCAACCAGATTGGTTAAAGTTGGAGAAGGAGGATTGCTTACCATTTGACATTGGTGCGATCTTATTCGCCCCAATAACTTTGAATAAAAAAACATATGGAGGAAACCCGATTATACATAGTGTTATCCGTATTTGGAAACAATTAAAACTCACTTTAAAATTGAGTAATTTATCTTTCTTCCTACCCATTGCAAATAACCCTTCTTTCAAACCGTCTGTCTCAGATAGAGGATTCATTCAATGGAAAAGTTATGGAATTAAAATGGTGGGAGACCTCTATCATAAGGGAACTTTTCTCTCTTTTCAGGAATTACAACAGGATTACATGCTAATAATTTTTTTAGATATTTACAACTCAGAGATTATGTAAAATCACATACGCAAGAATATAGATTTAGAGGCCCAGGAATTCTTGATGAATGCTTGAACCGTCACTACAATACAAATAAATTAATATCTTATATTTATAATACTCTTTTAGATACGGACATTCCGTCATCAGAATCATATAGACGAGCATGGGAGGACGAATTGGCTCAACCCATAACGCAAGACATATGGGACGAAAGTTTACAACACATACATCAATGCTCGTTAAACACTAGACACACATTAATACAATTTAAAATATTACACAGACTACATTATTCGAAGACAAAATTAAACAGGATCTTCCCAAGTATCTCCCCTATTTGTGATAAATGTCAATTTCAAGAAGCCAATTTAACTCACACTTTTGTGACTTGTACAAATATGCAAACTTTTTGGATCGATATTTTAAAAATAATTTCCAAAGTTATCGATAACCAACTGGATTTACATCCAAAATTAATAATTTTAGGATTATCAGAACACATTACAAACTTTACGCTAAGTCAGAGACACTTTCTTGACTACAGTTTAATAACTGCAAAAAAATTAATACTTAAATTTTGGGAAAAAACCAGTAGCCCCCACAATTAAAATGTGGATTACGGAAATGACCGAGACCTTGCATTTGGAAAAAATAAGTTTTGCCTTAATTGACAAACCAGATCTATTTTTTAAAATATAGTCTCCATTTATTGAAGTTTTTAAAAAGTAAATGGGTTTGTCACAAAACTAAAATTTAAAACTAAAGTTAAAACTTGAGTTTAAGGTTGGATGTACAACTATACTCATTAACTCCCAGATCTATCCTCATAATCTTTATATTTGTAATTCTCTTTTTTCTTTGCTTTCTCTCTATTAGTTTATTGTCTTTTTTTTCAGTCTCTTTTCATCTTTATTTTTTCTTTAAAAATTTAAAAATTGAAGCTATGTAAGAATTCTATAACCAGTTTGTCGTTTATTATTATTTGTACATATGCTTTAAAAAAAAAAAAAAAATTAAAAAAAAATAAAAAATCTGGCCAGCTCCTGCCTCATGCCTCTATAATCCCCTTTGCTATACAGTAATACTGACACTTCCGATTTTCCTTTCTCCCTCTCAATTTGTATAGTAAAACATCATATTGTGATCACTGCTTCCTAATGGCTCTTTTCCCTCAAGTCCCTTATCAGATCAGGTTAATTACACAACACTAAATCCAAAATTGCCTTCTGCCGAGTAGGCTCCAGTACAAGCTGTTCTAAGAATCCATCTCGGAGGCACTCCACAAACTCTCTTTCCTGGGGTCCATTACCAACATGATTTTCCCAGTCTACCTGCATTTTGAAATCTCCCATAACCACCATAGGATTACATTTGCGACATGCCGATTTTAGCTCGATTCAACTTGCACCCTATGTCGAAGCTACTGTTTGGGGGCCTGTAGATAACTCCCATTAGGGTCTTTTTACCCTTACAATTCCACATTTCTATCCATACTGATTCTACATCTCCTGATTCTATGTCACCCTTTGCAAGGGAGTGAATATCATTCCTTACCAACAGAGCAACCCCACCCCCTCTGCCCACCTGTCTGTCTTTTCTATACGTTGTGTACCCCTAAATGTATAAACACTGCTGTAATTTCTACACGGTGAAACCAAAATGTATAAAAATAACTTTTAGTAAAATCTGACAACGTGCACTTTCACCACGTGATTTTTTTCTATTACAAATCTCAAATTGTGGCGTACATAGGCAAATAAATAAATGATGGGTCTTTGTCCCAAACAATATGGAGGGCACTGTATCTCGGTACATTGAGTCATGTAGCACGGAAACTGTCCTTTGGCCTAAGTCTTCCATGCCGACCAAGATGCCCCATCCAAGCTAGTCCCATTTGCCTGCATTCGATCCATATCCATTCAACCTTTCTTATCCATGAACCAGTCTGGGTCATTGAGTCTTTTAAATGTTATTGTACTTGCGTCAACAACTTCTGGCAGCTCATTCCACATATTCACTACCCTATATTGTCTATGTATGAAAAAAATTGCCCCTTAAGCTATTAAATCTTTCTCCTCTCATCTTAAATCTGTCCTCTGGCTTTATGATTCCCCTATCCTGGGTAAAAGACTGTGCATTCACACTATCCTTTCCCATCATAATCTTATACATCTCCATAAGATCACCCTTTAGTCTCCTGCTCTCTGAGGAATAAAGTCCGAGCTTGCCCAATCCCTCTCTATAGCCCAAGGCCTCAAGTATAGGTACCATGCTCTTAAATCTTCTCTACACCTTTGCAAGCCTAATGAATATTATCAAATTTAACTTCACTTATCACTTAGGGTGGCTGTACCCTACAATATGCCCCAGGCAATATTGTTTACCAAATCTCACTCTTGTTCACAAAGATTCCTATCAAAATTTGACAAATATCACAAATCAAAGGCACAATGCACATAAAGTAAAAGGTGTTTGAATATATTCACGTCTCAGTCTTATTTCAATGATCGGACTTCATCAGTACCTCTTTCCAGATGAAATATTAGGTATTTACACCCAGTGACAGGACTTTGGCATCATTTGTTCTCCTACCAAGTCTACCAAAACAAGTTTTATGGTAATTTTTCTCGGTGCTGCTTATACCATGCATTACTAAAATTGGTTTTATCCAGAACTAAAAGTGGTCAAAGCAAAGCTAAGTTTCCAACTCAACTGAACAGGTATGAAATTTAAATTTTCATTCCTGCCATTTTTTGAAACTTTCAAATGCAAAACCAATATCTTTGACATCTGGGAAAAGCATCATATTTTATTTTTCCCATTCGTTCAATACACCTCTGATATATGGTTTATTATATATAAGGAATATATTAGCAGACCTCCCAACATTTGATTTTACAAATTCATAATTTTGATGTCCAAAATTCAGAATTTTACAAGAAAATTCATAATATGGCACGTAAATACAACTTTTCAGCAAAAAGAAAGTATGCAGGCCAAATGCACATACGCGTTTGCGCTACATTCATGTGTGAAAAACGACTATTATTTCCAACAGTCTGTACTTCTTAGACTACATGTACGATGTCAGGCCTATCATGAGTATATTCTGCTATTTATAGAAAGGTTATTGAACAGAAACACTTTTTACAACACAAATAAATTTCTCTTTTGTTTTGTTTTTTCTAATTTGCTTTTTACTTATACATCCCAATTCTCTAGGTATTGAATAAAAGAACAATGGTCATAAAATGTATGACTAAGTTATGAAGAGTTCCATTTAAAACTGCACATACCTAATTTCATTGAAGACATACTTACTCCAGTGGTCTTTAACAGCAAATCATAACGGTCCACCCCCCTCCACACCTACTCCCCCACCAGTACCCTCTACCCCACCCCCCTACGCCCACTCTACCCCCACCCCTCCCCCCTTTCCCGCCTCCACTCCCTCCTCCCCACCACCCCTCTCCTCCCCCTTTTCCCCCCACCCCCATCCCACCCCCATCCCACCCCACGGCGAGGCTAGGCCAGTGGCAAGGAGGGGCCAGTGGCGAGGCCGGGGCATGTGTTTTGCGGAAAAATGTGAGGCGAAATTGGTATGGCGGAAATGAAATATGAAAGCGGAAACTTTCCGCCAAATTCGGAAGGGTTGAGAGATCTGTATTAGTCTACTTTCATACTTGACTTCCTTGGTCTTAAGTTCACTGCTTTAATTTTCCATTTTAAGCGCTTAATTTCCTGCTTTTGGTGCCTCATCTCAAAAAATATACAATTAGTGTAGGAATGTACAAATACTGGTTTAAAGAGTCAGAAATTGCAAGATTAATAAATTAAACTTTTTTGGAACAATTTATGCAGAACCTGTAATATTTTGACAAACTATAACCTCTTCACATGTGTCCCCTGCCTTCCCCAGCATTTTTATCAAACCCAAGATCTACACACTCTCTTGTAGTGTACTTAATGGTAACTGTAACTTTAAGAACTGAGTACTAAAATGGTATGTGTCATGTGATATATTCAATATCTTATCGGTCTCATGACTGTGTGTGAGTATGCGCAGTGTACTTTTGTAAAATAAAGGCCCACTCTGGCAATAGCATGTCCCGAAAACCTGTGCATTGTTTCTACATGCTGAAGCTGTAATATCTTACAATGACGACGAAGATCCCATAGAGTTTGTGAATCAACCTTTAAATTCAGTGCAGGACTGTTTTGCAATATACAGTATTGTTTAACATTTTAAACAGCAAATACGGAGCTGTGTCACAGGCGTTTGCAAACTGGATACAATAGGCTGCATATCTTTCTATGCGTGGGACTGTAGTTTAAAACAGCAGGTGTACAAATCCTCTAAAGTTTGTCAGGCTATCTTTGTGTTGTGTCAAGATGGCATCCTTGGGATACATAGGCCGACTTTTGACAAGAACCATGAAGCCTTTACCTCGTACTGTGAGGGAACGGAAATGTTTTTTATTTCAAATTACATTATTGAAGCTGACGAAAGAGGATGATGATCAAATGCAGGTAAGAGCACAAAACAGGGCCATCCAGGAACAAAAGAAAGCCATTCTATTAACTAAAATTGGTCCTGAAGTTTATGAAACTCTCACCAACTTCCTAGCCCTAGAGAAACCAAGGAATGTTTCATTTGACTGTTCTTTCAAAACTTGATGCTTATTTCAACCCCAAGCCCAGAGATTGCAGAAAGTTACAAATTTCACACAAAAAAAACAGAACTACGTTATCTCATTGACGAAGTTGGCTCTACACTGCAATTTTGTGACATTTCTGGATCGGGCTTTGCACGATAGATTTGTATGTGGAATGCTGGATGAGCAAATCCAATCAAAATTATTGAACACATCAGCCCTTACCTTTGATTCGCATGCAAAATTGCTTTGACCATGGAGATTGCATCTCAAAGGGCACATGAGTTTCGACCAACAAAAGTTCTTGAAGGGAATTCAAAATTCAGTATGTCAGTGACTAGCTAGTTTCTTACTGAAATATCGTACGACGCCACAATCTACCACAGGGTATACACCAGCTGAATTTCTCAAGGTTTTTCTGTGAAGGTCGGAGAGAAGCAGCAGCCAGAAGCAGTGAGAGCGAGTATTGGCTGGAAGTAGGTGAGTCAGAGGGAAAGAAGATTTAAAAAGTGCGCCAAAGGCCCGGTTCAAGTGTTCTCTGTGAATGTCGGAGAGTAACAGCAGCCAGAAGCAGTGAGAGCGAATATTGGCTGGAAGTAGGTGAGTCAGAGGGAAAGATTTAAAAAGAATGCCAGAGGCCCAGGTTTGAGTAATTTACAAATTAGCCCTAAAGTAGTTGATTAGGTAACAGATAAAGTAGTGCAGCTGTAGCAGTGGCCTCGTTGGGAGCGATGAAGTACCTTGGGAGGTAAAGTGTGAGTCTTTGGCCTAAAGAGTCTTCGGCGAGGAGGCGACACTTGATCAAAATTTGTGCTTTTGTCCACTGAAGCAATGGCACGTTGGTGCAGCGTGTTTCCTGCAGGATGTGGGAAGTCAGGGACACCATTGGAGCTTCCGGAAACTATACCTGCAGGAATTGTGTCCAAGCACAGCTCCTGAATGAACGTGTTGGGGAACTGGAGAAGCAGCTGGATAACCTCAGGGCAATCCAGGAACACGAGAGTTTCCTGGACAGGACCTACAGTGAGGTTGTCACGCCAAGGATACAGGAAGAGCGAAGGTGGGTGACTGTGAGAAAGGGGAGTAAACATGGAGTGCAGGAGACTAGTTGCTGTGTCTAATGAAAACAGGTACAGCCCCTTGGGAACTGTCAGGGCAGACTACGCTTCCAGTCTGAGCGGAGGACTGGTCAATGGCACCAATCCTAGCGATGAGACTCAACCAGTGAGACCGACATTGGGCAGAGTCATAGTGGTGGGTGATTCCATTGTCCGAGGTGCGAAATGGAGATTCTGTGGCGGCAGGCGAGACTCGAGGATGGTCTGTTGCCTCCATGGAGCCTGGGTTCAAGATGTCTCGGACCAACTTCAGAACATCCTCGAGAGGAAAGGTGAACAAGTGGAAGTAGTTGTGCATGTGGGCACAAACGATGTTGGGAAGAAGAGGAAGGAGGTTCTGCAATGTGAGCTTAGAGAGTTAGGAAGAAGACTGAAAAGCAGGACTTCTTGGTTATCTCTGGATTGCTTCCTGTACCTCGTGCTGGTGAGGGCAGGAACAGGGAGATAGGGGATCTGAATATATGGCTGGGGGGCTGGTGCAGGGATTTTAGATTTATCTATCACTGGGATCTCTTCTGGGGAAGGGGTGACCTGTACAAAAGGGACGGATTACACCTTAACTGGAGGGGGACCAACGTTCTGGCAGGCAGGTTTGCTAGTGCTACACGTGTGGGTTTAAACTGAATAGCGGGGGGAGGGGTTAACAAATTGAGAGTATAAAGATGGAGTTAAAGGGGAAGTGAGTACAGGAAAAGTTGCAAAAGACTCCCGAATTAATGGGAAGGAAAGTTCCAGAAGGGATAAGAGAGTAAGGCCAGGGCCAATAGAGACCGTTGTAAGAGGGGAGGTGAATACCGAAGTTAAAGTGTTGTATATGAATGAGCGAAGAATAAAAAATAAAGTGGATGAGCTTGAGGCTCAGTTAGATATTGGCAAGTATGATGTTGTGGGAATTACAGCGAAATGGCTGCAAGAGGACCAGGGCTGGGAACTGAATATTCAGGGGTATACGTCCTATCGAAAAGACAGACAGGTGGGCAGAGTGGGTGGGGTAGCTCTGTTGGTAAGGAATGAAGGGGTGACATAGAATCAGGAGATGTAGTCAGTATGGATAGAACTGAGGAATTGTAAGGGTAAAAAGACACTAATGGGAGTTATCTACAGGCCCCCAAACAGTAGCCTGGATATAGGGTACAAGTTGAATCCAGAGTTAAAATTGGCATGTCGCAAAGGTAACGCTACGGTGGTTATGGGAGATTTCAACATGCAGGTAGACTGGGAAAACCAGGTTGGTACTGGACCCCATGAAAGGAGTTTGTGGAGTGCCTCCGAGATGGATTCTTAGAACAGCTTGTACTGGAGCCTACCAGGGAGAAGGCAATCCTGGATTTAGTGCTGTGTAATGAACCGGCTTTGATAAGGGAACTCGAGGTAAAAGAGCCATTAGGGGCCAGTGATCATAATATGATAAGTTTTAATCTACAATTTGAGAGAGAAGGAAAAATCGGAAGTGTCAGCAATACAGTTGAACAAAGGGGGCATGAGGGAGGAGCTGGCCAGAGTTGACTGGAAAGAGACCCTAGCAGGGAAGACGGTGGAACAACAATGGCAGGTATTTCTGGGAATAATACAGAAGTTGCAGGATCAGTTCATTCCAAAGAGGAAGAAAGATTCTATGCGGAGTAAGAGGCGACTGTGGCTGACATGGGAAGCCAAGGACAGTATAAAAATAAAAGAGAAGTATAACATAGCAAAGATGAGCAGGAAGCCAGAGGATTGGGAAACTTTTAAAGAACAACAGAAGATAACTAAAAAGCAATACGGGGAGAAAAGATGAGGTAAGCTAGCCAATAATATAAAGGAGGATAGTAAAAGTTATGTGAAGAGGAAAAAAAATAGTTAAGACAAATGTGGGTCTCATGAAAACAGAAGCAGGTTAATTTATTATGGGGAACAAGGAAATGGCAAACGAGTTGAACACGTACTTTGGATCTGTCTTCACTAAGGAAGACACAAATAATCTCCCAGATGCACTAGTGGCCAGAGGACCCAGGGTGACGGAGGAACTGAAGGAAATTCACATTAGGCAGGAAATGGTGTTGGGTAGACATGGGAAGCCAAGGACAGAAGGCGATAAATCTCCAGGGCCTGATGGTCTGCATCCCAGGGTACTTAAGGAAGTAGCTCTATAAATCGTGGACGCATTGGTGATCATTTCCCAATGTTTCCAATGATAGCAGTAACAGGATCGGTCCGAGTCAGCATGGATTTACGAAGGGGAAATCATGCTTGACTAATTTTCTGGAATTTTTTGAGGATGTAACTAGGAAAATGGACAAGGGAGAGCCAGTGGATGTAGTGTACCTGGACTTTCAAAAAGCCTTTGATAAAATCCCACATAGGAGATTAGTGCGAAAAATTAGAGCACATGGTAATGGGGGTATGGTTATGACATGGATAGAAATTTGGTTGGCAGACAGGAAACAAAGAGTAGGGATTAACGGGTCCCTTTCAGAATGGCAGGCAGTGACTAGTGGGGTACTGCAAGGCTCGGTGCTGGGACCGCAGCTATTTACAATATACATTAATGACTTAGATGAAGGGATTAAAAGTAAAAGTAGCAAATTTGCAGATGACCGACAGTTCATCTGGTCCTTCCTCAGTCCAATGATATTTTACAAAAAAAAAGGAACATCCCTGATTTGCTAGTTTTTTTGTCATTCAGGGATGTGTGTGGAATGCCGTTTTAAAAAATACAAAATTGTACAACAAAAACATTTGAGAATTAAAAAAAAATTATATTACTGTTATTTGGGCCTGATGGCCACGCCGGAGACCTGGGTTCGATCCTGCCTACGGGTGCTGCTTGTATGGAGTTTGTACGTTCTCCCAGTGACCTGGGTGGTTTTTCTCCGAGAACTTCGGTTTCCTCCCACATTCCAAAGACGTACAGGTTTGTAGGTCAATTGGCTTGGGTTTGTATACTTGGTATAATTGTAAATTGTCCCTCGTGTCTAGAATAGTGTTAATGTGCGGGGATCGCTGGTCGGTGCGGACTCGGTGGGCCGAAGGGCCTGTTTCCGCGCTGTATCTCTAAACGAAATCAGAATTGTACAAAAGAAATGGGCACTTCATCCCAACGCATAATGCCGACAGTGATGCCTATGTATGCTAATCCTATCTGTCTGCATTCGGCTCACATTCTTCTCCACCTTTTCTGTCCAAGTACCTGTTCAAATGCATTTGAAATTATATATTCACATATTCTGTCTTAAATTTTATTTTGTAAAGTGGTCAGTATAATTACACAATAAATTGTTCTGCCGCATTAACAAAGATATTAGTGCCTTTACTTCTTTATGGACAACGAATTATACATTTCTGCATTACAATTTTATCTGCAATTCCAAATAATTTTGTTGAACAGTGGGTAGTTAGATTAAATAAACTTTTAATGATAATTATAGGTAATGGAAATGTGCCCTACAGAATTCACAAATCCAAATCAAAAAATTTGAGATGAGGTATAAAATAAGCTCTTATAGATTTTAAATGGGTAAAAAAAACGCAAAAAAGTTTTGCCAACTTATGTTTAATTACTGTTTGAATATACCCAGAAATTGTCAGAAGGCAGGAGGTAAATGCCAGCTATTAATCACTGTAGTTGAAGAATAGACTGAAAATGCTTGTACTGGTCAGCAGCCACCACTGGCCCCTCAAACTGAGGTCTTGTTGGATTGCTCTTAATTAACTGCAGTGGGTCACATTGTCATTGGCTTAATATGTACAAATATTCCAGTTCACGCTGCAATATTTGTACACGTCATAAACTTGATCCACGTTTAGGTTTAATTGTTTAGTCCCCCAAATCAATCAAATCTCTAATAAGCTTAGTTTAAAAAAAAATCCTAACCCTTATCCAAAGACACTAGTCATTTCAAAGTAAGCATAGCACTCTTGCTCAATTTTATCGTCATCCTACCAGCTGGGAAATTATTCTGAGGAAAAGGTACTGCTTCTAAACGTAATTATTGACATTGAATTATACAGAGTGCATTATTATTATTATTGAGAAAAAACATCCTTCAGGAACACATCTTCACTTATATAGAAGGGTCTCGACCCGAAACTTCACCCATCCCTTCTCTCCATAGATGCTGCCTGACCTGCTGAGTTACTCCAGCATTTTGTGTCTACCTTCACTTATATAATATGGGTTTCAATGAAAAATGGTTTCATGTTATGGGGGAAGAAAATGCGATATGCGCAATTTTCTAGGAACATCTTCCGCAACATGGAGTCAAAGCCACTTTCACATATTTGAATAACGGAGTAATTCACAAATTATTTATCAGTGCTGTGTGTGTTAATGGCTAAAAGATTCTATGAACTTTGCATCTATTTAAATACTAATAGCTAAAATTGCAAAGAAATCTAGCAAAACAAAATTTAAATTAACAATATTTTAAAACGGGTATCAAAGTATCTTTTAGTGTACAGCATATTTCTTACTCCACAAAATCCATACAACTTATTTTGCCTCTACCTGGACGATAAATGTGAAATTGTTAAGAGCTGATCACTGAGTTAGTAATTAAAGAAAAACATTAAGAGTGTAGAAAACGAGACAAATGATATACCAGTTGCTTGAAATAAAATTCAATTCCAAATGAAACAAACTATGAGGCTCTTAAATTTGAGATATCTGAAATTAAGGAATTGTACGAAGAATGATGAGCTCAAGGTTTACTTCAGGTTTTAGCCATTGAGAGATGTTTACTAATAGAAACATTCAAATAACAATTCAAGGCTGATTCACTTATTTTCGCAGTTAGTGCTCACTGGCTATTGACCAACCTTGAAATGTTAATTGAAATGAAATATCGATATGAAATGGTCTAAATACTATAAATCAATGAGAACTTTTAATCAGGCACTCATTTTCTTCTATGTACTTTTGATTAATCACCTTCAAAACCTAGCTCTTTACCTAGGGGCTATAGCTCATGCCAGTATAATTCCATTATTTCAGTTTTCAAATACTTCCTTTGTTCATAGTCATCAACTTCCCATTCTCTTCATTATCCAGGGCCACCAAATCAAACAGCCATGCTGGGGATAGAAAATGTGCCAAAAAGGAGTCTACTGCCAGGCTGAATGGCGAGTTCAGCATCACTACTAAAGGAAAAGTCATGAAGAATCACTTAGAAGCATGCAGCATGAAAACAGACCCATTGGGCCACCAAGTCTCTGCTGACCATCAATCACCCATTTACGGTAATCCAAAGACAGAGTGCTGAAGTATCGCAGCAGGTCAGGGAGCATCTCAGGAGAACATGGATGGGTCACATTCCAGGTTAGGACCCTTCTTCAGGCTGATTGAATGGAGGGGGAAGGGGGAAGAAGCTGGAAGATAGTAGGGGCAGGACAAAGCTTGGCAGGTAATAGGCCGACACAGGTCAGAAGGATGAGGTAGATTATTTGATAGGCAGATGTTGGATAAAGGCCAGTGATGAAAAGATGAAAGGTGTGTAACAAAAGAATTAAAGAGCTGCAAATTGTGAAGCTAGAGGAAGGAATGTAGGTGCAATCATGAAGGAATCATGTATTGTCTTCCCACTGACTAGATAGCACACAAGCACTGTTCACTGTATCTCAGTACACATGACAATAACCTAAACTGAAACTAAACTGGAAGGGGAGGAGAAGCGGCGAAATAGATGCGAGTTCAGATAGGGAATGGGGGTTATATGGGGGAAGGAGGAAAAGGGGAAGGTTTAAGTAGTTACCTAAAATTGGAGAATTCGATGTTCATACTATTAGGTTGCAAACTACACCAATCCAATTTCTTTTTTCCGAAGTTCTCCCCACATTGTCAAAAATTCCTCCCAGTCTCTACCACTCAGTAAAGGTACAGTGTTCGAGTTGGCAAAGTGGGCTGCTGGAGGCCCTGAAGCAGCTCAGGGTTCAAGTAAATCAGGCGCCGCTCCAAATGGCTGAGTGCGTGGAACGGATGCAGCCTGCAGCGGCAGAGCAGTAGTGGAGGACATCAACACATCATCCGGCCAGGGCCAACCCTGCAAATCCGATGGCAAGACAAAGGGCCTTAATGGCCAGCTGACACTTAATATTTTTTTTATTTCGGACTTCAAGGGTACAAGATTGTGCCTAACATGGCAAATATTGTCCACGGACTCAGTGTGGTCTAGTATCTTACACCCTTATATTTAGTATGAATGTGCCTAATGTATAGCAAGATTGTCACTGAACTGTATGCAAGAAAAATTCACTGTACCCAAGTACATGTGACAATAAAGTACCATTGAACCATTACATAAGGTGCAATTTAGAGGTCAATTAATCATTCAACCTGTATGTTTCGGATGTGGGAGGAAGCTAGAGCATCTGGAGGAAATCCAATCACAAAGAACATACCAACTTTACACAGAACACAGGTTCAGGATTGAACCCAGATCATGGAGCCGATTGGTAACAACTCTACTAGCTGTGCTACAATGCTGCCTTCCAAAAAGCTATGGTCCATTGGCAGATTTGGTTCTTAAATTGGGTTTTTTTCACTACCTATAACTTATGTTCTTAAAAATTCCAAAAATCCACAGGTCTAAAGTCTTCGAAGCATCGTTTGCAAGTTATGCAAGCCCGTTCTTTCAATAGGATGACTTAATACCCTCATTGCAAAACATGCAGAATCCAAATACCAATTTTTATCAGTTTGAGTCTTCAAAAGGGCATCAGTGGACTGGTCAGAAATTGTACTACTAGACAAAAAAGCTATATATATCACACTGAGGTGTCAGTTCTTGTCCATTTACTAATTTGAAGAAGTTTTGAACAAATCACTAGTATTACCATTATACGTGTGGTAACAACATTTCAGTCAGAGCACACTGGTTCACAATGAGGAGAGATTTAAGGTGGTCCTCAGGGACAATATTTTCACTCAGAGAGTAGTCCACACCTGGGACTAACTGCCAGAGGGAGCTATACAAGTCTAGTTTTGGTTTAGTCTAGTTTATTGTCATGTGTACCGAGGTGATTGACATTTAGTGCAAGATAAAGCCACTAGAGTCCAATCAAAGATAGTCTGAGGGTCTCCAATGAGGTAGATTCAGGACTGCTCTCTAGTTGTGGTAGGAAGGTTCAGTTGCCTGTTAACAGCTGGAAAGAAACTGTTGAATCAGGAGGTGTTCTATACCTTTTGACCAATGGGAGAGGTGAGAAGAGGGAGTGGCCAAGGTGCGACTCGTCCTTAATTATGTTGATGGCCTTGCTGAGGCAGCGTGAGGTATAAATTGAGTCGATGGAAGAGAGGCTGGTTTGTGTGATGGTCTAGGGTGCGCTCACAATTCTCTGCAATTTCTTGCGGTCTTGGATGGAGCGGTTCCGAAACCAAGACTTTTTGGACAGATATGGATTGGATGGTTTTGGACAGTTAAGGGCCAAATGCAGGAAATGGGACTAGCCCAGAATACCAGCTTGGTAGCAAGGACAAGTTGGGTGTAAGGGCAGATTTTCATTCTGCACAGCTCTATGATTAAATCCTTTCATTTTGGGCTCTATTATATAAATCTGTAAAATCATGAAGGAATTCAGTAGGATAAACAGGAATTAATCACTTCTTCCCTCCCCATTTGCCGATGCTTGAAATTCAATCGTCACTTTTAACATCAAGAAATTCAGGGAATATTTTATATAAAAGCAGATGGTTAGAATATTAATTCCAATAATATTGAGTAGATCAAGTAAATAGCAAACATACGTTTATGAGGCAGTATGGCAAATACAAAAAACGAAAATGAAAAAGCTATTCTGCAACAATTAGATGAAGTTTGAAGAGATTCTCATGGAGCAAAAGCACGTTTTGGAGCAAATGACCTGCTTCTTTTCCATAATTTCAATGCAGTTCCAAATAAAAATTATATCTAGTTTCATAAACATTTACGCATTTGAAGATTCACCACCGAGATTAAAAACAGTTTATCTATACAACACATTTTAAATATAACATGCCTTTACATAATCATCTGAGGCTTGACGTTGAGATCTGTGCCTATTCATTGGCATATATGTCCATGACTGCGTTTGCACCCCACGATCAACATAGTTCTGAAAAATAAATGTTTAAAGCAAAGCATTTATTTTTGGGTGGAGTGTAAAGACAAAAGTCCACTTTCTGGAAGTAAAATACTTTCAAATAATGAATTCATTAAGGAGCGTTTGATCCTCAATGGGACAGAGGCCACTGTTTTATATTTAATAATCTGTATTGAACATGCTCTTCACAGGGAAAGAAACAGGTCATTTAGTCTGATTTGTGCCATTAGGTATACTCCACTTGCACATTTTCCTCCTCTTCATCTAACTAATCAAAATGATCTACTGAGAATAAACTCCAGATGCTGGAAATCTAAAACACAAAACAAAAAATGCTGGAAGATCTCAGCAAACAGTTCTCTTTACAAATATATATTCCAATACTACTTCAAGGTACCTTCAATTTGCACCTACCACTCTTGACATTCAATATCAGGAAAGCGTGACAAGATGCAGAAACATGCCATGTCATCTTTTGAGTTTGCTTCACAGATAGCAATAGCAATTTTCCTGCCTATATTCCTAGGATTTCCTTCATATTCAAAATCTATCAATCTCTGTGCTAAATGAATTCAGTGGGTGTCTCTGGAATTTGCTCCTGTTGTCCATTTTGGAACAAAGCTGCAAGTGATAGAGCCATAGATAAGATCTAAGATGGCGCGGCCAAGTCCAGTCGCCGTCGTGGCAGGTCCGCGGAGAATGTGTGTTTTTTTTAAAACTTGTATGTTCATTTTAAATTTATTTTTAAGTACTAACACACTAGCACTAATAACGTATAACCGGAAAACTCTCGTGAAACTAAACCTTAGCGTAAACGTAGACTTATTAGACACTGTACTCACCGATCCGGCGTGGCCGTCAAAGATCAAGAGAGCGCGCCGCGGCAACAACAATGGGAGCAAGGCTTCGAGAAAAAGTCAGAGAAAACTTCGAGGAAAGCGGGGGGAATTCAGAATAGGCTGAGAGCCCAAGCCTTCCGTCCACCTCTGCCCAGCATCCTTCTGGCAAACATCCAGTCCCTGGAGAACAAGCTGGATGACCTCAGGGCGAGGATCAGATTCCAGCGGGACATAAGAGACTGCAACATCTTTTGTCTGACCGAGACATGGTTGACCCCGCTGGTGCCGGATCAGGTGATCTGCCCAACCGAGTCCTTCACTGTTTTCCGTGCGGACAGAACGGAGGAATCCGGGAAATCCAAGGGTGGAGGAGTTTGCTTCATGACCAACAATAACTGGTGCAACCCTAGGAATATTAAGACGCTTTCTCGTTCCTGCTCGCCGGACCTGGAGCATCTGACTATCTCATGCCGTCCATTTTACCTTCCCCGGGAGTTCAGCTCGGTGATCATCACAGCTGTCTATATTCCACCGCATGCGGACACCGACATGGCACTGTCGGCCCTGCACGATGTGTTGTGTCGACACCAAAACTAGAACCCTGATGTGGCTGTGGTGGTGCCTGGAGATTTTAATAGGGCAAATCTCAAAAAGGTCATGTCTAACTTCTGCCAACACATCACGTGTGTCACCAGGGGGGGAAAGAACTTTGGACCACTGCTACACGCCGTTCAGGAAAGGCTATAAGGCCGTTCCTCTCCCTCCTTTTGGAAAATTTGACCACGCTGCCATTTTCCTACTGCCAGAGTATAAACAACGGATAGTACGGGAAACGGCGGTGACGAGGGACATAAAGCGGTGGTCTGACCATTCAGAGGCCATGCTGCAAGATGCACTGAGCGATGTTGACTTGAATATGTTCCAAGCAAGTTCCAGAGACGTCAATGAGTTTGCGGAAGCGGTTACGGACTTCATTGCAACAATAGCCGATAACATCGTCCCCACTGTAAGGGTTAGTATCTTTCCTAATCAAAAACCCTGGGTGGACAGGTCTATTTGCGTTGCCTTGAATGCTCGCACCACTGCTTACAACTCCGGCCTGGCATCAGGCAATATGGACAACTACAAGGTAGAGTCCGACCGACTGCGAAGGGTGGTGAAGGACGCAAAAAGGAGGTACAGGGACAGGATGGAGTCGCAGATGGAGCAGCAGGACACCAGGCGTCTTTGGCAGGGGCTACGAACTATAACTAACTACCGGTGCAGCCCCCCCCCCCCCCCCCCTCAACCAGAAGTGCTGGCACCTCCCTAGCTGATGACTTGAACTCCTTCTACGCACGATTCGAGAAGGGCAACATTACCCCTAGCTCGCCGTCTAAAAACAACACGGCCAGATTGCTAAGACAGACAAATTTGTTTATCATTGGCAGTTGCTTCTCATCACCTACTCCAAACCCAATCTGATACTTCTGGTTTGCCAACCACCTCGTCATGAATGTTGAAGTTCAAATCTCAGTAAACACTGTGCCTTGTTACTCAATGCTTCCAATTGGTACACAATATGAGATTATACAGATTCAGCTGAAGGTGGACCAGACATGATAAACAATGTGGAGAAAACTTCTGGCTAACTGAGCTGCTGCTTGATTACATGGAGTCCACATTCTCCAAAGCACTCTTTCAGTTGCATACCAGTGCTCTGCTATTTCTGGTAAGTCTGTCTTGCCATATGTACTCAGGAGTTGTGATGGTATCTGGGATATTAACTAATGATTGGTTTATTAAGCCATTCAAAATGTTCAAGATGATTTTTTGTAGACGGTGCATCTTCTGGCATTTGTTAAAAGTATGAAGGAGAGGACAGCAAGAATTTAGAGAATTCGAGAGAAAGTCATTCTTCCTTATATGGAATAATCATTAGATAAACAGAACTCTGCTTCAATGCTCTCTGACAGAAGCCTTATCATTTGGAGGCATGCAAATAAACAAATGAATAGCACTTAAGTGGCCATAAAAGTAACCAACCAAAAAACAAACAGTAAATCTGTCAAAACTGCTAGTTAATACAAGGTTGTTTGACCAGAAATGTTAACTCTCCATTTCTCTTTCCACAGATACAGTGTTACTTGCTGAATGTTAAGTATATTGTTTTCATTTGATATCCAGCATCTGCAGTCTTTTGATATTCAAGCTAACAGCAGAATTTGCAGAACATCCTGAGCTGGTCAGGGAAAGCATTAAATCCAGTCTACCAAGCAGCCTGACCCACTGCAGTTCGCCTACCACCACAAAAGGTCTATGTGTGATACCATCTCCCTGGCACAACACTCATCCCTGGAACACCAGGATAAGAGAGATACCCGATAGTCTTCTATTCATAGATTAGACCTTTCCTTTTAATACCATTATCCCATCCAAGCTCATCACCAAACTTGTGGGACTTGGAGTCATCACTCATCTCTGCAACTGGCTCCTCGACTTCCTGACCAATAGACCACAATTAGTGAAGGCAGGGGACAAATCATCCTCCACAATAATTCTCAAGACTGGTGCTCCACACTTTCAGCCCCCTTCTTTACTCCTTATGATTGCGAAGCCAGGTACAAATCCAACTGAATTTGCAAATTCACAGACGACACCACCTTAGTGGGCCGTATATCAAATAATGGCGAGAAGAGTACAGGAAAGAAATAGAGAACCTCGTGACCTGGTGTCAAGACAACAACCTCTCTCTCTCAATGTCAGGAAGAGAAAGGAGATATGATCGACTTCAGAAGCGAAGTGGTACATATAGTGCTACCCATAGTGGTATACATTGACTGGTTAAAAGAGATGGTTAAAAGCTTCAAGTTCGCTGCAGTAAATATCACCAGCAACTTTTCCTGGACTACCGATATTAAAGCAATGGGCAAGGAAGCACACCAACTTCTCTATTTCCTTAGAAGACTTTGGAAGTTCGGCATGTCCCCAACAACTTTTATCAACCTCTACAGATGCACAGTAGAAAGTATTTTATCAGGATGCATCACAGCATGGTTTGGGAACATAATATAGAGAGACCTGATAAGGGAATCTCCACTGACCAAGTTGGATACCTGAGATAATCCCATTTGACCTAGTTGGGCCCATATCCCTCCAAGCCTCTGATCAATGCACCTGTCTAATTATCTTGTAATAGGTCCAGTCTCTATCACTTCCTCTGGCATCTCATTCCATAAACCCACCACCCTCTGTGGAAAAAGTTTGCCCATCAGATCCCTTTTCTAACTTTCCCCTCTCACCTTAAGCCTATGCCTCAAGTTTTAGATTCCTGTAAGCTGAAAAATACATTTCACTTTACTAACTGATAGGTAAGCAGTTATTAAATTATATATGCTACAAAATTCTCCTTGAATATGGGAAATATTAGCTGTTCTCACATGATCCCCATGGCACCAATATTACCAAGTCTCTATTCATAAAAAACCCCAACTCAAGTTATTCAAGGAGCTGCGATAGCCAGAAGCTATTTTGCCTTAAACCTGCCTAGAGTCATCACCAGTGGCTTATTTCATGACTCTCCCATTTCACCCTTCAATCAATATGGCTCAAGAAAGACTTGCAATGGAATACACTATTGGATGGGCACAGCCTTCATACTGGAACAGTTTCACAATGCCCTAGATGGTGCAGTTTGCTTGATTGTTGACCGTTACTAGAAAACACTTTCTGTAGTTGCCATGTAGAAATCCACAGGATTCCCTGCAGCAATTCACCACCTACCCCACCCATACCCTCCCCACCACCACAGAATCACACATTAGACAACTTTGCCTTTAAAAAAACGCAATTGAGGTATTAGAACTATTACATATGCTAGTTCACTATCCAGGCTTGGTCATATGCAGTTTTAGTTTCATTGTTGCTCTATATTGGAGCTTCCTTTCTGTCATCAATATGGAAGTATTATCATCACAAATACCATACAGGATCAAGACTCATTATCACCTCCTTTGGATAACTAGGATGAGTAAAACATGGCCTCTTTAGTTCCATCCTCATCCTGAAAACAAAATGGAAAGGAGGATGAACCATAGCAATTTGCCAATCTTAATTTGACAGTGTCTCCTTTTCCCTCTAAAAAAAATAGAACAATATTCACAGCATAATCACTTTGGCAGCTGATACAATCTTGGTTTGTCTTTACATTAATGTTTATTTATAATCAAAGGTATCCATATTTTTTAGGTTCCCTTTCAATTACTTTCTCCATTGTCCAAGACTGCGTTGTTCAACACACAACCAATTCAACCTCAAATGATCAGGGATAGACAATCACTTTTACCAGTGTTAACCTTCAAAAAGTTCAAGAAATAATTTAAAACAGAAATTAACTTCCTCGGGGTTATGTCCAAACAGCTGCATTGATGAAGTAAGAGGTGGTTGTGTGTGGAAAGAGGGGCAATGAGGGAAAGGAATCAAAATAAAATTTCTCATGTATCAAGCATTCTAGGAGGCCTTTTACATTAAAACTACCTGATACACTTAAAATTTAAATCAAATTTACACTGCAAAAAATAGAATTGTGAAAGACTGCATCAATATTTGACATTCAAAAAGTATCAAACAGTGATAGACAAACAAACCAAGGTAGTATATAAAATATTCCCCTTCTCCCAGTATATTACTGCATGCTTCATGTCAACTTTCCCCTAGAAGTTTTGTATTTTTACAAAAGGATCGACATTGCAGTTTCATAAAAGCAGATCTTTAAAGATTAGTTAATTACCTTTTCCACAGTATCTAGAGATGAAGTTGAAGATGGCTGTGCATCACATTCCCTCTGCACAAACACAGTTCCTGGATTAATCATTTCAGGACAAGGAAAATTTACATATGCCCCCGTGGTAGGCTAATAATGGGAGAAATGGGGAGGGGAAGGGGGTGGAGAGTCACAATTTTTTTTAGTTCCTTACATTTAAGCTTATTGAGAAAATCTATGTAAATATGTAGAAACCTTAATTCTGTTGTTTGAAAAGTAATTTGAGAGTTAATTTGAGTTCATACTCAAATGTTACATTAATGGTGCAGTCATGGAGTCATATAGCACAAAAACAGGCCTTATGGCAAGCTAGTCCCATTTGTCAGTCGTTGGCTCACATCCCTCTAAACCTTCCCTATCCAGGTACCTTTCCAAGTGTCCTATAAATGCTGTTATTGTACCTGCCTCAACTACTTCCTCTGGCAGCTCGTTCCACATACCCACTGCACTCTGAGTGAAACACCTCCCTCTGAACATCATTTTGCAAGCACAGAACTTAATTGATTGAAAGGAGGAACTGAGGCTAGAACCGTGACATAAGTATGCTACAAAATACAATAAAATTATTCTTTTTACATATTAAATATCAGAAACCCATAGACACAAAGCTAGAGTAACAGCGCTTCAGGCAGCATCTCTGGAGAAAAGGAATAGGTGACGTTTCAAGAACCTTCTTCAAACAGGATCAGTGGAAAGAGAAACGAGAAATATACAGGTAGATGGTGATATAGAGAGAAAAAACAAATGAATGAAAGATGTGCAAAAAAGTAATGATCAAGGAAAGGTGGAGCCCACAATGGTCCAGTGTTGGCTGTGGACTAGGTGATAATGAGTTATAGAGACAGTGAAACTCAATATAACTAGGGTGGGGGAGGGATGGAGAGGGGATGCAAGGGTTACTTGAAGTTAGAGAAAACAATATTCATACCGCTGGATTGCAAGCAGCTGCCCAAGCAAAATATGAGGTACTGTTTCTCCAATTTATGTTTGGCATCACTCTATGACAATGGAGGTGGCCCAGGTCAGAAGGCCAAGTATAGGAATGCAAATATTTTAGGTTACTTCTAGGATATTTCCCAGAAGTAAAAGAAAACGGTCTATTATTTGTTAGGTTGCAGTAATTTTGAATGCATGTTTATTTTCCCATAGTAAATAAGTGGAATGTTTAGGCTTCATAGAGAACCTTCATGAACCTTTCAAATATATTCAAGTAATTAGACTTTACAAATAAAACATTCAAAGCAATGGAAAAGCACAGTATTTTCTCTGCACATCAGTAACAGCCAGTTTCATTTAATTGATCACATCATAAATCAACTTGACCATGTCCTCCACAGGTTGCGAACACCCATCTTACACTCAGACTGTACATAACAAGTTATTTGGGAGACCAGTGGGATGGATTTGCAAGCTGCTGATGGATTGCAAGAATCTTCTGCCATGTGGGAACTTGTTTCATAACTCTAGTGCAAGATTGGGATCACAACACATGCTCCATCTTCATAACGTGCAAATGAAACAAACCAGTACCTAGTTCCACACAGAATATAGACATAACTGAACATGGTTAATAGTTCCCCAGCAACAATTCCATGGATAGGCGAGTGCAACTTGAACATTATAGCCATACAGAGCGGCACGATGGCGCAGTGGTAGATTTGCTGCCTTACAGTTCTTGCAACGCCAAATACCCGGGTTCGATCCTGAATACAGGTGCTGTCTGTACAGAGTTTGTACATACTCCCCATGATCATGTAGGTTTTCTCAGAGATCGGTTTCCTCTCACACTTCAAAGACATACAGGTTTGTAGGATTAACTTTATATAAGTGTAAATTGTCCCTAGTGTGTCCCTCGTGTGTGTGTAGGGTAGTGTTAATGTGCAGGGATCACTGGTCGGTGCGGACTCGGTGGGCCAAAGGGTTTGTTTTTGCTCTGTATCTTAACAAAACTAAAAATACAAAAGTACAAGCAGCTGGAATTGTGTATCTCTAGATGAGCAGAGGGAATAAAGGGTCATGCATAAGGAGATCAGGGCGGTAAAAACAGGCATGAGAATGCTCTGGCTGATATGATTTGGGTTAACCAAAAAGATTATCTTCCCTCTCCCATCAGGCAAGAGGTATAGAAATGTGAAAAAGCACACTTCCAAATTCAGGGACAGTTTCTTCTCAGCCGTTATCAGGCAACTGATATTGTCTTTCCGCTGACAGGTTAGCACATGACAAAAGCTTTTCACTGTAGTTCGGTACACGTAACAATAGATTAAACCAAACTAAGGTTGTTAGTTAACAGATATGATATACTTGGGATTACAGAGACATGGCTCCAAGGTGACCAAGGATGGGAGCTCAATACACAGGGGTACTCAATATTCAGGAAGGATAGACAGAAAGGAAGAGGAGGTTGGGTGGCTTTGCTGGTTAAAGAGGAGATTAATGCAATTGTAAGGAGAGACATTAGCTTGGGTGCTGTAGAATCTGTATTGGCAGAACTGCAAAATAACCAAGGGCAGAAAACACTTGTTGGCGTTGTGTACAGACCATCAAACAGAGGTAGTGAGGTTGAGGATAACATCAAGCAGGAAATTAGGGATGTGTGTAGCAAAGGTAAAGTGGTTATCATGGGTGACTTTAACATACATATAGATTGTGCTAACCAAATTGGTAACAAAGCAGAGGACGATTTTATGGAGTATACATGGGATGGTTTTCTAAGCCAATATGTAGAGGAACCAACTAGAGGGCAGGCCATCCTAGACTGGGTATTGTGTAATCAGGAAGGATTGGTTAGCGATCTTGTTGTGAAAATCCCCTTGGGCAACAGTAACCATAATATTGTAGAATTCTGCATTAAGATGGAGAGTGACATGGTTAATTAAGAGACAATGGTCCTGAACTTAAAGAAAGGTGACTTTGATGGTATGAGATGGGTAATGGCTAGGATAGACTGGCAAATGATACTTAAAGGGTTGACGGTGGATTAACAATGGCAAAGATTTTAAGATCGCATGGATGAATTACAACAATTGTTCATCCCTATCTGGCGAAAAAATAAAACAGTGAAGGCAGCTCAACCGTGGCTAATGAAGGAAAATTAGGGATAGTGTTAAATCCAAGGAACAGGCATATAAATTGGCCAAAGGAAGCAGCAAACCGGATCACTGGGAGAAATTTAGAATTCAACAGAGGACAAAGGGGTTAACTAAGACATGGAAAGTAGGGCATGAAAGAAAGCTTGCAGGGAATATAAAAACTGACTGTAAAAGCTTCTTTAGATATATGAAGAGGAAAAGATTAGTGAAGACAAATGTAGGGCCCTTAGTCAGAAACAGGTGAATTTATAATGGGAAACAAGGAAATGGCAGACCAGTTAAACAAGTACTTTGGTTCTGTCTTCACTAAGGAAGACACAAACAATCTCCCAGAAATACTAGGGGACCGAGGATCTAGCGTGAGGGAGGGACTGAAGGAAATTGACATTAGTCATGAAATGGTGTTGGGTAAACTGTTGAGACTGAAGGCAGATAAATCCCCAGGGCCTGATGGTCTGCACCCCAGAGTACTCAAGGAAGCGGCCCTAGAAATTGTGGAAGCATTGGTGATCATTTTCCAATGTTCTATAGACTCTGGATCAGTTCCCGTGGATTGGAGGGTAGCTAATGTAACCCCACTTTTTAAGAAAGGAGGGAGAGAGAAAACAGTAGACCAGTTAGCCTGACATCGGTAGTGGGGAAGATGCTTGAGTCGATTATTAAATATGTAATAGTCGCGCATTTGGAAGGCTGTGATAGGATCGATCAAAGTCAGCATGGATTTATGAAGGGGAAATCATACTTGACCAATCTTCTGGATGTTTTTGAGGATGTAACAAGTAGAATGAAGAAACAAGTAGAGCCAGTGGATGTGGTGTATCTGGACTTTCAAAAAGTCTTTGACAAGATCCCACACAAGAGATTAGTGTGCAAAATTAGAGCACATGGTATTGGGGGAGGGCATTGACATGGATAGAAAACTGGTTGGCAGGCAGGAAGCAAAGAGTAGGAATTAACGGGTCCTATTCAAAATGGCAGGCAGTGACTTTTTGGGGTGCTGCAAAGCTCAGTGCTGGGACTGCTGTTATTTACAATATATATTCTTAGCTCTTAGGGCTAACAGAATCAAGGGATATGGGGAAAAAGCAGGAACGGGGTACTGATTCTGGATGATCAGCCATAATCATATTGAATGGCGGTGCTGGCTCGAAGGTCCGAATGGCCTAACTCCTGAACCTACTTTTTATGTTTCTAAAACTAAACTATTAGAGGGAAGATACTGGCATGAATAGAAGGTTGCCTGTCCCGCTGAGTTACTCCAGCATTTTGTGTCTACCTTCGATTTAAACCAGCATCTGCAGTACTTTCCTACACGTTAATTTGCAGGTTGAATTGATAGCAAGGAAGGCAAATGCATTTATCTCAAGAATATAAAAATAGGAATGTAATGCTGAGGCTTTATAAACACTGGTCAGACTGCATTTGGAGGATTATGAGCAGTTTTGGGCACCATATCTGGGGAAGGATGTGCTGGCCATCTCAATGCAGCACATCCTTCCCCAGATATGGTGCCCAAAACTGCTCATAATCCTCCAAATGCAGTCCAAAGGAGTTTTACCACAACAATTGATGAGCGTTTGACAGTACTGTGCCTGTACTCGCTAGAGTTTAGAAATATAAGAGGATATTTCCACTGGTGGGAGTCTAGGAAAAGAGGGCATAGCCTCAAAATAAATGGAGGTACCTTTAGAAAGGAGATGAGGAGAAATTTCTTTACTCAGAGGGTGGAGAATCTGTGGAATTTGTTGACACAGATGGCTGTTGAGGTCGTCATTGGGTATTTTTAAGGCGGAGATTAACAGATTCTTGATTAGAAAGGGTGTCAAAGGTTGTGGGGAGAAGCCAGGAGAATGGGGTTAAGAGGGAAAGATAGATCAGCCATGATTGAATGGCAGAGTGGATTTGATGGGCCAACTGGCCTAATTCTGCTTCTATGACATGAACATGACCTGGGGTTGCACTAAATAAATTTTTGCAATAAACAAATAATAATTATGCTTGAGCCTCAGGTTTATTTTATATTTTATCGAGTTTATTTTCCATATTGCTTGACTTGAATACCATTGGATCTTGCAGAAATTGAATTGTTGAGTTTAACATCCTGGTTTAACTACACGTGGCCTTGGTCGGTCTATGTTTTTATTTAAAATATGTTGCTGATGCATTTCTGACAAATGAATAATTCTCAGAGCTCCCTCAAAATTGGGGAAGACAATTCCAATCTTAAACTAGGTACGTAAAAAAGAAAAATGTTGAACCTAAAAATCAAAAGTAGAATTTTATGTATTTAACATTTGTCTATTGACATCACCTGAGGTACCATCCATCTCCAATGACCTCCTGGTGACCACTGCGTTGCTGCCTGTAATGATTGCATAAAAGTCAAATGTCTCAAAATATCATAAGACAAACTTATTTTTCTATGTTTAACAGGTGTAACAAACAACAAATGTTAAACATTACACCAAGGCTTATTACATTGTTTTTCTGAAGCTTTACTTTTACCGTTTTCTTCCTTAAATCCTCCACTCAACTAAAGCACAAACTACTGTCTTCTAATAAATTCTCTACAAAATCCAATTAGTAATTTTTTACCAGAAACATTTCTAATTACTGCCACAATGTACTAAATATTTTACATTAGACAGGAATATAATACCCCATTATACAAATTATTACCTGATAATTATACACAGGATGTGGATAACCCACTTGGACTTGTGGTAACGCCACAGCAGGAGGACTGGGATACGAATAAGCCTGCAGAACAATAAAATCACAGATAACTTATTCTCCTTTCCACAAATAGGGAACATTTTAAACAGACTACGTGGTTCGCGATCACACTAAATCTAAAACATTTAAGATTATCAAAAAGTAATATACAAATAAAACAAGAAATCAGTTTTGTTTAGGAGCAAGGTTAATGATTAAATATTAAAGCACCCTGTTCAGTCAAAGCAAAGAAGGGAGACCCACTGGCCCAGTTGGAGAAACTCAGGTCAGACAGCATCTGTGAAGGTAAATGGACAGTTAACTTTTCCAGTCAAGACCTGTCCTCTGCGCTGCTGGGTCTTCTGGTTGCAATCTATTTCAATTCCCCTGCCCATTCCCATACTGATCTAACTGCCCTCTGACTCCATCTGCATCTGGATCCACCTATTGCTTGCCAGCTCTTGCCCCACCTCTCCATATAACCTTTTTGTACAGGTCCACCACCAATTTTCCAGCACCCTTGGTTCCAGAGCCTTGCCATATTATCTATTTTGCCAGATCAACAGAGGTCACGTAATAATGAAACAAAACATCTCTCACCCCACCCATATCTCTAAAGTACCATGGACAGCTTGACACTTAAATAAAACAAATATTAAATGCAAATTAAATTTACACCAAAACTTGCATTTCTTGCATGGGCAACCCTGGCTTCAGTTACCCTCAGAAGTCCTGATGTGGGTCGGATCTGCACCCGCCCGTGGAGTTGAGGCAGTTTTCCCAGCATGACTACCAGGCTAACCCAGGCGACTCAAGATGTGGCGAATCTGTCAAAAATATGGTGGGACGGGTGTGCCCAATCCTGCCATCCATCACAGGCCTCTGAGTGGAGTCCAACGGTACTGGACGGAGCCCTGGCTGCAGGGGACAAATTCACCCTGCAAATTGGCTACGGAAGTCCTGCTAAGGTCGAGATCGGCCATCTCACCTGTCCTGGGCATCACATTTGCGAAGAGACTCCAGGGGGGAATCCTCCCCATTGCGAGAGCATGGAGTTTTATCACCAAGAACGAAAATTTATAAAGTAGCAAGATATTTCTGTTTTAAACATCAAAATGTTCTCGCAATTTTGTCCGGATTAAAGGAGGTGCCAGACTACCAGTTGCTGGGGGAAAAAAAATGGATGGTGGATCTATACTGACTACCTAGTCTATATTCAAAGTCCAGACGAAAGGACTCAACCTAAAACTTCGACTGTCCGTTTCCCTCTGCAGATGTTGCTCCAATAATGTGCTTTGTGTAGTTTCAGCAGGCTCGTGACTCTTTCTTTCCCCCCACCTCACCACATTCAAACAATGCCGCATTTCTATTTCAGGCTTTGCATGTCTCAATTCTCGCTGTAAATTCTATAGCCCAAAGATCTCCAGATCTCCTTGACACTGGCATCTGTTGGCACTACCTGCTATCTATGGATTATTAAACTGTCTAGAATGCTGCACACAATAACATTTGCAAATTGTCTGCGTATACTACAAAGCATCCATAGACATCCGATGTAAGCAATGGACCTGGCCTGGCTGCCAGCGGAGCGAGGAGAGACTAGCCACACACATTGGAAATATCCCAGGAAGTGCCACGGCCTGTCTACTGAGGGCCCGCCCGGAAGGCCCGACTCGCCAACGGAGACTGGGGAGTTGCGCGGTAGGCCCGACACCAATCCCGGCAGTGTACCCATGGCGCAGAGCAGAGCCCGCCCGGTAGGTCCAGCCCACCGCAGACCAGGGACTCACCGGCCATGGACGAAAGACCCATGCCTGGAACCCACCCCAAAGGCCCGGCTCACCCGCCACGATCGATGATCCATGGGAACCCACCTGGAGGACCTGTAAGCAGACCAGCTGCGGGAGGGATTACAGTGCGTCATCAGGGAAATGGGCCACTGGTGAGGCCGACCCTGCAACACCGCCAGTACAACAGACCTTCATGGTCAGATTAAGATCCCTGCACTTACAACAGGGACTTGAAAATGCCACCAAACTGGTGACTCTATATACTGTCTCAGTGTACAACTGCTATACACGTACTGTATCTGGGATGCTCATTTAAAATGTATCTAAGTGCTCATGTATAGTGATACCTGTATTGAATTGTATACAAAAATGAATTTTGCTACTTTCGTACATGTGACTAAATAAATTGCATTTTCATATTTTTCACCTTTATCCTGGCATTTCTGCACTTCTCGTGGCAAATAATTGCTGCTGACCAGTACACGGGTATATGCAGTAGAAGACAATATTTCTACCCAAATACTAAGCAAGATTGATTGAATTAATTGAATTGATTGATTGAATTCATAGGGTGACAATGGATAGCACTGGTCCCTTATATTCTTAAAATGCAAAAGAAATATGATTATAAAATGTCAAACAAATATTGCTGAGACATTTGCCAGATTAAGACAATCCTTAATCCTTAAGACATCCTCCCAATCGTGAGAGCATGCAGGTTAATTGCCAAGAGCGAAAATATATAAGGTAGCAAGGTTTTTTTTAAAAATCAAAATATATAAGGTAGCAAGGTTTTTTTTTTTTAAATCAAAATGTTCACACAATACACCTCTTTAACTTGCCTGTACATATTGAAGAGCTGACCCAGGAAATCCAGGAGATGGAAAATAGGTGTCCGTGTTTTGACACACACATGGAGCTGGCGATGTAATAAGGGGAGCTGGTCTTGCCTGGACCAAATGAATTGGATCTTGGAAGAAAAACAGGTTTAGAAGTTATTTAAGTCACTAAAACAAAATGTAAAACTTAATGCAAGCAATACCAAAGCTACATGGCATTCAGGTAACAAATTCACCCTAGTGGAATTTTACAAATCACTAGTCAAAAAACGGAGAAATGCTATGAAATTCACTCTTATAGATTTTGTTGGGGGGGGGGGGGGAGGAGTGGGAATTAAACAATCACAACATGCAAAAGCAATAACAAATTTCATCTATTTTTGTTTTTTCACTTTACATTTTTTGACACGAGTGCAGATAATGAGACTTTTATAGTAGAGCAAGTTTGTTTTGCTGCCTAGCAGTTTTTATTCTATCTTATTTACTGTTATTTGTTGCAAGTTTATCATCAAACACTTACCTACATGTGCTTGCCTTCATTCAAAAAAATGGCTGGAAGGTGATGAGTGGAAATGCAAGAAAACTACATCCACCTGCTTTTCTTTTAATCTCTAATTTAAGGGCCTGTCCCACTTAGGCGATTTTGAAGGTGCCTGCCGGTGACTAGGTTGTTGCCGACAGTTCGCCGGGGTGTTGTGGGCATGATCGTGAGGAGTCTTCCAAAGATCGTAGTGGATCATGGTGCGTCGCCAAGAAATCAAACGGTTAGAAATCTCTCGGCGACAGCTGGCTTGTCGCCAGGCATCGTAGCTTATTGCGGTCACTGTCGCCTGCTGTCCCCAGATTTGATAGGTTCTCTTAAGATGCATTTAGATGCACATATTAAAATAAGTAAAGTGATTTCAAAGTACCATAAGATGCTTGTGTTTAACCAATTTAATTATCATCAGGATATTTGACAGGTAGATTGGAGGCGACAGTTTAACGTTCAGGTAAGCGTGGGAATTTTTTAGATGTTTTTGGACTCAGCCATTACATTTAAAGTGGGCTCCAAACCCAGATATTCAACCCAGAAACCAGATATGCATCTCCCTTACATTTTCAAAGAATGCCCACACACTTTTCACAAAAATCCACTGAACCACTTTTTAATTTTCTTTTTTTTAATACTGCTATTAGTAAACTGGAAGTAAATCCGGTTTATTCCTTGTTACAGTGAAGCTTGGTTTTTAAGTAACCCGTACAAGGTGTTATAGTTCAAAACTCTCAAGTACTTACTGACTTGTCAGTGATTTTAGCGAAAACCAGGACGCTGGAGAAGCATTGACAGCGTGGGAAAAGAAAAGTTCGGCGATCTGCTATGACTTTGACAGTCGCCTACAGTCGCCAAAAAGATCGCCTAAGTGTGACAGGCCCTTCAGTTTATAATCATAGCCTAGAAATGGACCATTCGGCACCCTGAGGAAACCAATCCAGTCACAGATCACAGATCACAGTTCCAGAGGCCAGGATCTTTGGTGCTGTGAGACAGTACTCATACCAGATGTGCCATTATGCTGCCCTGTGTCTCTGCTTATCACCTTCTAGCTTTACATTTTGTTTTTTGCTCCAGATTACAGCATCTGCAAACACACGACTCCTAATGCAGATGATCGTCACTTGAGGAATTTGCTTTGGAAACTGTCAAGGCAATCTCTTAAATGACTGCTGCCATGAAACAGCAGTGTCAACTACTGTTGAAAACACCTTGGAGGAGCACATCCTCATTTATAACTCAGGATTCAAATGGGAAATGAGGTGATGTATTTTGGAAAATCATGAAACAGATGGTTTTCTAGAAATATAATTTCTGTAATGCAGGGATCGTCTGAATGGCAAAATGTTGACTCTCTACCCAACTGAATATGCAAAAATAGAGTGATAGAAATCCAGCCGAAATTCATCTAATAATTTCCTTTTTTGTTACTAATTATTTTAGTCGAGTGTTTAATTATGATACGTACCGAAACGGAAAATGAGACGAAGAGGAATTTCTTTAGCCAGAGTTTGGTAAATCTGTGGAATTCATTGCCACAGACAGTTGTGGAGGCCAAAACCTTTGGCACTTTTAATGTGTAGATTGACATGTTCTTGATTAGTAAGAGCGTCAAAGATTACGGGAAGGCGGCAGGAGAATGGGGTTGAGAGGGAAAAATAAATTAGCAATGATCAAATAGCGGAGTAAACTCAATGGACCTAATTATGCTCCTATGTCTGTGGAACAATTAATTTTTCACTTGCAGATCCGTAAACAGTACTAAATAGATAACAGAATAAACAAACAAAAAATTAAACATTCATGCAAAACAGAACAAAAATCCGAAGTCCCGAGTGCAATCAAGACAATTCGTGGTTTAGATGGTGTTTGTAGTGTTCAATAACCGGTTTTCAGATGGGCGGTTTTCAGACTTTCTTCCCAATGACAGGAATGAAAGAGTGTGGCCAGGATGATGTGGATCCTTAATGATGCCGGCTTTTGAGACAGCACCTCCTATAGATCCCTTCAATTGTGGGGAAACTAGTACACATGATATGCTGGGCTGTCTCTACTACTTTCTGTAATCTCTTTCATTTAATTTGTCAAATTAGGTCATAATGCAACCAGTCAATATGCTCTACGGTACACCTGTAGAAGTTCAAGAGTATTTGTCCTAGAAAGACCTTCACAAAGATGCACGACCTAGAATTTGGTTCACCACTCTCCACCACTGATCCGTCAATGAAAACAGACGTGGATAATCTACATTTATATATTTTGCATTGTCGTGGCATCCAAAAGGGTTTCATAATAAATGCCATAGATTTGAACAATAATTCCTCTTTCATTAAAAAAGACAATAAAGCAGTCATAAAATTGCTAATGCTATTGAAGGCTGCAATAAATCTCTTGAAGGAGAAATAGGCCTCCAAGGTCGTACTCCAATTCAAGTCCTTAATTTTAGTTTGATCCTCAATATGTAGCGAATCTTCATGTTTGTGCAGGGAAGGCTGATACATGGGGCAAACGCAAATAATAAACCTAGTGTATCTTCTGTTGCCTGTCTCTAGCCCCTATTTTTTTCTGGAGACCTGTCAGGAACCTATGGTAGACACAAAATGCTGGAGTAACTCAGCAGGACAGGCAGCATCTCTGGACAGAAGGAATGGGTGACGTTTCGGGTCGAGACCCTTCTTCAGACTGATGTCAGGGGAGTGGGCAGGACAGAGATAGAATGTAGTCGGAGACAATAAGAATGGTGGGAGATCTGATGGAGCGAGAGGGAAAGCAAGGGCTATTTGTAGTTAAGTCAGGAACCTATCCCTGATAACATGATCCATTTTAGATCCCCCAAAAAAGACAGTATGGGTGACTGCTGCAACACGAGTAGGATGCAAGCCAGTCATGCAAAAAATTCAAACTACTGACTGTTCCTTCTGCTGCCAAAACCTTGTATCTCCATAAAATGATTGGCTATTAGTTACTTACCCCTCAGTCTTCTTAAATGAACCAATATTCATTTTTATTTGATTGCACCTCTGCAAATGCTCAAGTTTTACAACATTTGTTTAATATGAAGAATGAAGTGCTTCTTGTACAACAGAAACAAAAAATACTGGCAACACTGAGCAGATCATACAACATCTCAGTCATAAGAATTATGTAGCATGGAAACAGGCCAACCATTCAGGAGACGGTAATAGTAATTCTACTTGATTCTCCCCACATTTTCATCAACTCTTTCCAGGTTCTATTACTCACCTATAAACTCAGATAATTTACACTGGCTCATTAACCTAACGATGCACACATCTTTGGGGTGTAGGAGATAACCAGAGAAAATATAGTCACAGGGACAATATACAAACTCCACAGGGACACCATGGAATTCAAGATCCTGGCTGCTGAAAACAGAGGTGTTAGGGGTTATGTGGAGAAGGCAGGAGAACGGGGTTGAGTGGAAAAGATAAATCAGCCATCACTAAATGGCGGAGCAGACTTGATGGGCCGAATGGCCTAATTCAGTTCCTATCACATGAATCTACTCACTATGCCATCATGTCACTCATATGTACTATCTTTTCATTTATTAAGAATTCATCCACTTAGTTTAGCCTTCCAAGTGCATTATCTCATACTCCTTCAATACATGTTAATTAAAAAAATGATTACAAAAGAGCCATCAAATGGCTGCTCACACTTCTTGAAAAGAGTTATCAATGCAAGAAAATGGCTATACCCAAGATGCCATCAGATCCTCACTGAAATAAAATTTCTTCATAAATACAATACAGTGAACCCTTGTTATAACAAATTATAGTGAGGGAAATGGTGACCGTTATTGTTAATTGTTCTCTATAACCATGTTGGGGCTTATCATTGTACAAGTAGTAGAAATAAACAACTGCAGAAGCAGGTTAATACACAAAAGAGCACAAAGTGCTGGAGTAACTCAGCAGGTCAGGTAGCATATCTGAAGAACATGGATAGATGGCATTTCGGGTTGAGACCCTTCTTCATACTTTCTGTCTGTTACCGGGCCTGGAATCCAGGTGAGTTGACAGACAGCCTGATTGCGGCTAGGGGAGAAGTGAGGATCAGCGGAGTCAGTGTTGTAGCCTAGGGGCAGCCAGAATGCAGGCACGGTTCGGTCGTTGCGGCGGCACGTGAAGGGGGGTGGGTTGGCTTGGAAACTATCAAGGAGGGCAATGCAGGCCTGCAGTCGCGTCCACAGAGTGGCCTAGAAGCGGCTGGGGAGGCGGTGAGGGCCGGCGCTGGCATCAGCAGTCCAGAGCGGAAGGGAATGTCAATAGGTTTGCCGGCTGTAACCAAAATCCGTTATAAAGATATCCAGATAAAAACAAGGGTTTACTGTACATGGATAAATATGCCTGTCGATGCAGAGTCAAGCAACACATTGAGAAACAGAAATGCTGCAGTCTCCTCGAAATATTCTGTGGCGAAGATGATAGAAACATAGAAACATAGAAAATAGGTGGAGGAGGCCATTCGGCCCTTCGAGTCAGCACCGCCATTCATTGTGATCATGGCTGATCATCCACAATCAGTAACCTGTGCCCAACTTCTCCCCATATCCCTTGATTCCACTAGCCCCCAGACCTCTATCTAACTCTCTTAAATTCATCCAGTGATTTGGCCTCCACTGCCCTCTGTGGCAGAGAATTTCACAAATTCACAACTCTCTGGGTGAAAAGGTTCCTTCTCACCTCATTTTTAAATGGCCTCCCCTTTATTCTACGATCGTGGCCCCTGGTTCTGAACTCGCCCAACATTGGGAACATTTTTCCTGCATCTAGCTTGTCCAGTCCTTTTATAATTTTATATGTCTCTATAAGATCCCCTCTCATCCTTCTAAAATCCAGTAAATACAAGCCTAGTCTTTTGAATTTTTCCTCGTATGACAGTCCCGCCATCCCAGGGATCAATCTCGTGAACCTACGCTGCACTGCCTCAATTACAAAGAATGTCCTTCCTCAAATTAGGAGACCAAAACTGTACACAATACTCCAGATGTGGTCTTACCAGGGCCCGATACAACTGCAGAAGAACCGCTTTACTCCTATACTGAAATCCTCTCGATACGAAGGCCAACATGCCATTAGCTTTCTTCACTGCCTGCTGTACCTGCATGCCAACTTTCAGTGACTGGTGTACAAGGACACCCAGGTCTCGCTGCACTTCCCTTTTTCCTAATCTGACACCATTGAGATAATAATCTGCCTCCTTGTTTTTTGCCGCCAAAGTGGATAACCTCACATTTATCTACATTATACTGCATCTGCCCACTCACTCAACCTGTCCAGGTCACCCTGCAACCTCCTAACATCCTCTTGGCAGTTCATACTGCCACCCAGCTTTGCGTCATCTGCAAACTTGTTAGTTTTACTTCCAATTCCTTCATCCAAATCATTAATATACATGGTAAATAGTTGCGGCCCCAACACCGAGCCTTGCGGCACTCCACTCGCCACTGCCTGCCATTCTGAAAAGGACCCGTTTACTCCTACTCTTTGCTTCCTGTCTGCCAACCAATTCTCTATCCTTGTCAACACTCTACCCCCAATAAGTATAAGAAAATAACTGCAGATGCTGGTACAAATCGATTTATTCACAAAATGCTGGAGTAACTCAGCAGGTCAGGCAGCATCTCGGGAGAGAAGGAATGGGTGACGTTTCGGGTCGAGACCCTTCTTCTACCCCCAATAACATGCGCTCTAATTTTGCTCACCAATCTCCCGTGTGAGATCTTATCAAAGGCTTTCTGAAAGTCTAGATACAGTACATCCACTGGCTCCCCTTCATCCATTTCACTAAAATGTCACTACTGTGATACCCACACAAAGTGCAACTCTAACAAAATCTCGATTGCGACAAGGAGAAATTTCGTCACTTAGGTGTGAATCATTGGAATTTTGTAGCCTCTGGAGGATTTGGAGACTTTACAGTAATGTTCATTCAAAACAGAGATTACAGATTTCGACCATGAACTGTTGATTCCACGAACATTCACAATTAAGGAAACATTTTGCAAGCCAATTAAGATACCAGAATTTACAGGAACGGGAATACTGAAAATATTTTTGTATTTTTAGAGCAAAAATTTATTATCATACATTCTCTTAAAAAGAAATGTCAAAACATAACTGTGATATCCATACATGGTGACAAAGTGGGAATTCTTTTAAAGCAAGCTATTGATCAAAATTATCTATTTGAACCAATTGACCCCAATGAGAGACATATTCAGTTTAGCTTTATTATAAATAACACATATTTGAATAATCAAATGTATTTAAGGCAGAATTCCACTTACATGAATCCTGTTGCTTCCTGATTGCAGGTCCTATCTTCAATTTTTTCCCTTTGAAGTTAATCTGTGACTACAAGCAAAGCAAAGAACAGATTATTTTCATACCCTGGATTATAGCATGATAGAATAAATTACAAAAGGCACTCCATTCTCAGGATATCTGGTAATATGACGAAGTAATTCACATTGAGCACAGGATGAGAGAATTTTTCACCACTCTGAATTAGATCAATAACATTCACCTGATAATCAAATTAGATAATGATCACTTCTTCATAAATACAGTACATGAATAGCTTGTTAGATGCAGAGACAAGCAACAAAGTGAGAACCAAAAATGCTGTAGTACCTTGAAAAGATCCCATGTCAAGGAAGATGAAAGACAATGTGACCTTGACCTCCATGGATAAAAGTCCTGCTAATCGTCGGCCTCATCACGGGCGACTCTGCCATCGTCGGCCTCATCACGGGCAACGATGACAGGGCGTACAGAGAACTGATCAAGGAGTTTGTGCACTAGTGCCAGCGGAACCGCATCCGGATCAACGCGGGGAAAACCAGGGAGATGGTGGTGGATTTCCGCAGGCGCAGCCATGTCCCCCCCGACACCGATGAACATCCAGGGAATGGACATCGGGAGGGTGGACTCTTATAAGTACCTGGGTGTTTACCTCAACAATAAACTTGACTGGACCGAAAACATCAATGCGCTGTACAAAAAGGGCCAGAGCAGACTTTATCTGCTGAGGAGACTCAGGTCCTTTGGAGTGCAGGGGTGTGCAGTGTTTGTACAACACTGTGGTTGCATCAGCCATTTTCTATGGAGTGGTCTGCTGGAGCAACAGCATCTCATCAGCGGAGGGGAAGAGACTCGACAAGCTGGTTAGGAAGGCCAGCTCTGTCCTGGGTTTCCCCCTCGATTCAGTACAGGCGGTGGGAGAGAGGAGGATGATGGCAAAGTTAACATCGCTGCTGGACAATGACTCCCACCACATGCAGGACACTGTCACTGCACTGAGTAGCTCCTTCAGTGACAGACTCCTTCACCCCAAGTGTGTGAAGGAGAAATATTGGAGGTCCTTCCTTCCCACTGCTGTGAGACTGCACAACCAGCACTGCTCCCAGCAGACGAGTCAACAGTAACAGTTAAGGAATACACAGTAAATTGATGACAATTTATCCTTATCTTTATTTTTATTTATAACCAATGATCTCTTGCTATCCACTTTGCTGCTGTAACATTGCAAATTTCCCCGGTGTGGAACAAATAAAGGAATATAGTATTATTATTATTATTAAGGTGCTCTCCCAAAATATCTGATAAACAGCTTTAATAATAACCTTAAAGTTGTGCACCTGCATATACACCGTTCAAAAGGGATCGAGTTAGAATGTCGTACCTGAAGATTTTCTGGGGCAGGGACTCGGCAAATGGGCATATTATTGTAAATTCCATATTAAATAGAAATATTCTCAGAACCTAAGGCCAGCCTCCCTATTTAAAACGAGAATGACATTCTTCCTTAAACAACAGTAGAAGCAGGCTTAAAGGAATAAATGAAAGGAATGTATAAGAAAATAACTGCAGATGCTGGTACAAATCGATTTATTCACAAAATGCTGGAGTAACTCAGCAGGTCAGGCAGCATCTCGGGAGAGAAGGAATGGGAAGGAATGGGTGTTTTACTCCCAAGGAATGAAAGGAATGAGTGTTTTACTCCCAATCAGACCTCCCAACATTTGATTTTATGAATTCATAATTTTGCTGTCCAAAATTCATAATTTTAAATCAAAATTCATAATATGGCGCGTAATGCAACTTTTCAGGAAAAAAAGTATGCACGCCAAATGCGCGTACGCTACATTCATGTGTGAAAAACGACTATTATTTCCGACAGTCCGTAGTTCTTGGACTACATGTACAATGTCAGGCCTATCATGAGTATATTCTGCTATTTATAGAAAGGTTATTGAACGGAGATAATTTTTGCAACACAAAGAAAAAATTGTTTTGTTTTGTTTTTTCTATTTTGCTTTTTCCTTACACATCCCAATTCTCTTGGTATTGAATAAAAGAACAATGGTCAGAAAATGTATGACTAAGTTATGAAGAAAGAGTTGATAAATGCGACTCGACTAAGCACACGGAAGGATTTCATAGCGCGTGTCTGTGACCGTGCTAACAAGGATAGCAATACAGCGCATCGATATTGACCATCAGTAATTTAGATCACTCCTATACCATCTGGCACAGCGTTTCTCAACCTTTTTACCCTTGCGGAATCTTTGAAATAATTTCCATGTCTCAGGGAACCCCTACATAAAAATTTGTCACGTCCAGCTCCTATCCACTGACCAGTAAATGTCCACCAATAAACGCGTTTTAATGGACAAAAAGGAGGGTTGATGAATGCAACACATTTGATATAGTCTAGGTGGCTTTTAGCAAGATATAATAAGGGAGCATCTGGGGAAGTGGGACTACCTAAATTGTTCTTGCATAGTCACACATTCATGGAAGACGATTCACTCATTCATTTCACATTCGTGAAAAGTGGTCTTTCAAAATTGTTATATTCAATATTGAATAACAAGGGCCACAATGACCTACAGAAAAAGAAGAAATGTTCTTCATGCTCATTCTGGGCATCAGGAGGGTGTAAATTAAAGGGAAGGGGGTGGGAACTAGAGTATTAAGTCAGAAATAGGAAGGAGTGATGGGAACATAGAGGTTAGGAGTAGTAAATCTCAAAAGGAAGGACAAGCAGGGTGAAGTGAAGGAATATGTCGACGCTGATAGGCTGAATTGCGTTAATTTCAAAGCAAGGAGTATTGTGAAGAAAGCAGATTAACTTGGAGCCTGGATCAATGCTTAGGACTATGAAGCTGGGGCCATCACGTAAACGTGTTACAAGAGAGGCAGCCCAATATTCTGGGGTTTCAATGTTTTAGATGTAATCAGAGAGAGGCAAAACGAGGATCTACAGATGACAAGTAACTAGATAAAACAGGTTACAGGGGGCTGCAGATGATAGAATCTGTTAGGAAAGGTCGAGTATGAAATCAAATAAGGGAACAAATGAGGAGAAGAGGAGGATGAGAAGGATGCCCTACACAAGGAGCGTGTGGGTGAGCGGTTGATGGCATGGATAACGAAGAAACTGGGTAAGAGGGGACTGGTTGTAGTAGGAAACAAACCTCTCTCTTCCCCCCCCCCCCCCCTAGTGCCCTCAACCTCATCCCCTCCATTTCCTGTACATCTGCGCTCATCCCACCGACTCCAGACAGAATAGTGATAGAATCGCTCTGGTCCTCATCTTTTATCCCACCAACTGCATCCAGCAGATTATTGGTCATTTTCACCAGTTACAGCACACTCCCACCACTATCACATCTTCCTCTACTCACCCATTTCTACTTTCTGCAGGGAATATGCCCTGCAATTCCCTAGTTCACTTATCCCTGCCATCCTAGGAGGTGCAACAGCTGTTTCTCGCAGAACCCCTAGCGGCCAAATTGACAAATTGCAATTACCAACTGTTTTGCGGAAAAATGCGAGGCAAAATCGGAATGGTGGAAATGAAATAAGAAAGCGGAAATGTTCTGCCAAATTTGGAAGGGTTGGGAGGGGTGCATTTGTGAGGCCAAGCACTGACGAGACAACTGCTTTGCTGAGTACCTGTGCTCTGTTTAACATGACCAGTTAGTGCTTTTGTTGTTGGCCATTTCAATTCCCTGTTCATTCCCACATTGACCTGTCTGTCCTCAGCCTTCTCCACAGTCAGGGTAAGGCTAAATACATACTAGAACACTTCATATTCCATTTCGATAATCTACAGTCCGACAGCATGAACACGGAATTCTTTAATTTCAGGTAATCTGCCCCCTTTCATGACTGTCCCCTTATTCCTCCCCTTCCTCCCCCACACTCTTCTTTCTCACTGCACTTCATCCCCTCTCAGGCACCTTTTTTCTCATCCACATCATCCACCTGTCAGTCTCACACTCCTCTCATCAGGATCCTTATCTCACCTCCCCTTTCCCATCCAACCACCTTTATTGAAATCTATTTCCTCAGCAACAAATCAAGTACAAGTTTTAAGTTTTAATTTCAATTAGGAAATTAGTTTTGTTCTCCCAAAACAAGCCATGAATCAAATTCCTGCCTAATTTTCACCTACAGTTAAAGGAAACATAGCAAATCTAAAGTCTAAATCTAAAATTAATAACAATGTTTAATGTCTTCCTTTCAAACAAGATGATAGTGATTTAGTGAAAGATCAAATATACTGCAGATTTTAAATGCATAGTTAAACTTTAATATCTTAAATAATTTGGTGGACAAACCTACTTACTTCAGAAATAATCTTTTGTATATCCACATCATTGTGAAATGAAACAAAGCCATATCTAAAAAAGAAAGCTGGTTTAAAATTCATGCATAAAACTGAAGGAACATATAAAAGGGCCAATTGCCACTTGTCATTCATAAATTCAATCATGCTTTATCTTTAAAATATAGTTACTACTATAAACCCCACTGTTTTGTTTGCCAATTTTCCAAAGCTAATATATTTTCCATGACAGCATACCCCTTACTTATAGTAAGTACCTATTAAATGTTTTTTGGAAAGTAAAAGTATCTACATTTATTACACCCACTTATTTCCCTTTACCCATTCTGCCTGTTTACTGAAATTCGGCAAACACCAATTCATCAACGAGGCCGACTGCTTAAATATATTTTGACTTTCTACGTATCTTATCTGTACATAATGGGTTAAAATAGAACCAAGAGGAAAAATATCTCACTATACTGTTAATATATTCTGCCAGAATCCAAAGTTTAGCCAATGAACACTTCCGTCCAAATTCTCAGGTAGAAGAATGTGCACAATAGTCTAATTCGGATGAGAAATGTCTTACCCTCTTGAAACACCACCTCCATCACTGATTATTTTAACCTGTTTCACAGCACCATATCTTGTAAAGAAGCCTCGCATTTCATCTTCACCCATCTATTATGGAAAATAAAAGTCAAATGCTTAAGACTTTAAAATTAGGCAATCTCAATATTATCCTTTGGATCTGTTCAGCTATGCAAAGCTACTGAGATCTCTAATTGATTCAGTTTTAAGACAATTGAAGAACAAATATACAATTTACTTGGGAATAGAAGACTTAAATTGTCTTCACATTGGTAGTGTAGCGGCAACTTTAGTCTTCCCTATAAAGCCCAAAAGCTTACCGTTTGACGAAGGAAAGAGAGCGATATTTCTTCCACGCAGATAACAACAGAAAGATCTTCACGACGTCTCAGTATCATTAATCGTTTATTGAAGCAATAATACAAAGATTGGTATATCCACTGTCATCAATCTGTTTCTTAATCTGGTAAAATCTTATTATCATCGTCGTTCCTTCACGACCTGTTACTGCTAAGACCCTATATCTCAGCAGTCTTTATCGTGATTCATATGGCCACTAAAATCTTATTATCTTAGCAAGCTCCTGTAGTTACTGTACGACCTGTTAACCCTATGTCAGCAGGTTCCTGATGTGTCACTGAAGCATTACATCAGTGCTGGATAAATTATACTCATAATCTGGCCCCTCCCATGGCTCCTCCCAGTCAAATTTGCAGATGATATTAAGCTGGGGGGTAGTGTGAATTGTGAGGAAGATGCAATAAGGCTGCAGGGTGACTTGGACAGGTTGTGTGAGTGGGTGGATACATGGCAGATGCAGTTTAATGTAGATAAGTGTGAGGTTATTCACTTTGGAAGTAAGAATAGAAAGGCAGATTATTATCTGAATGGTGTCAAGTTAGGAGGAGGGGGAGTTCAACGAGATCTGTGTGTCCTACTGCATCAGTCAATGAAAGGAAGCATGCAGGTACAGCAGGCAGTGAAGAAAGCCAATGGAATGTTGGCCTTCATAACAAGAGGAGTTGAGTATAGGAGCAAAGAGGTCCTTCTACAGTTGTACCGGGCCCTGGTGAGACCGCACCTGGAGTACTGTGTGCAGTTTTGGTCTCCAAATTTGAGGAAGGATATTCTTGCTATGGAGGGCGTGCAGCGTAGGTTCACTAGGTTAATTCCCGGAATGGCAGGACTGTCGTATGTTGAAAGGCTGGAGCGATTGGGCTTGTATACACTGGAATTTAGAAGGATGAGGGGGGATCTTATTGAAACATATAAGATAATTAGGGGATTGGACACATTAGAGGCAGGAAACATGTTCCCAATGTTGGGGGAGTCCAGAACAAGGGGCCACAGTTTAAGAATAAGGGGTAGGCCATTTAGAACGGAGATGAGGAAGAACTTTTTCAGTCAGAGAGTGGTGAAGGTGTGGAATTCTCTGCCTCAGAAGGCAGTGGAGGCCAGTTCGTTGGATGCTTTCAAGAGAGAGCTGGATAGAGCTCTTAAGGATAGCGGAGTGAGGGGGTATGGGGAGAAGGCAGGAACGGGGTACTGATTGAGAGTGATCAGCCATGATCGCATTGAATGGCGGTGCTGGCTCGAAGGGCTGAATGGCCTACTCCTGCACCTATTGTCTATATATGTAGGCCAAGTATTAACCTCAAGACAACCCCCTGGAGTCCAAAAATAATACAACAGGATACAAAATAATATAATGTGCTAAAATAGCTAATAAACACAAATGGCTCCGACAGGTGCATGGCCCCAGAAACAATATAATGAAACATGGTACAGAATTCTGGTCAGTGGGCAACACTGTAATAGTGGACAATGAGATTGAGAACTTTGAACAAAGTGCAGTTTGAGTTGATCACCTAGTCAATGCAAGAAAATAGTAACAAGGTACATCAAAATCTCCAGTGTCTGTATGTGTAATAATGGTGGAACACTGAAAGCACTTGAAGGTCAAAACAAAGTTGTTTGCAAGAGATCCTAATCACAATTATTATAAATTGAACTTCAGTAAGGAAAATAATTATAAAGATTAACTACTGTGGTAAGTGCAAGACTAAAATACTTACTTAGCATAACTTAAATTGGGAGCTTCCTATACATTTTTCTTTTCCCATCATTTTTGGGTTCAGCATATAATTTTCTACAGCCACGTATCTAAGGATTTGCTTACATGGTACAATGACTCAACAGAACAAAGAGCAATATTTTTTCCAATTGCTCCTCCAATTTTCCAATTGTTTCAGGATACCATGCAAAACAACATTATTTTCTACCCTTCCTCTCTCCAGTATAAATTGATTGATATAATAATACATGTTATTTTCTTTTTCCTGTTGATTAGCAGCAAAAGGCAACAATTACAATACTACAATAACTTGCAAAGGACCAGACAAGGAAATTCTACGAAATTTGCACTAAAAGTGGTGCATTTGGCCTTCATAAGCACATTTTCCTACAATCCCACTTGTACTTTCTTTACAATAGACAATAGACAAAGAGGCCATTCGGCCCTTCGAGCCAGCACCGTCATTCAATGTGATCATGGCTGATCATTCTCAATCTTCCAATTTGAACAATATCATTAGCCTTCTTTACCACTCTATCTGCTTGAATTGCCACTTTCAGGGATTATGGATTGGAGCACAACATCCCTCTGTAAATCAATACTTGACATGATTACCAAGACCCACCATTAGACTGAAATAGGCAGCATATTTCTGAGGAACATTTGGACACACAAGGGGTAAATCCACCACTGTCTAGAGGAGTGAGATAACTTGATAAACTATACAAGATCCTAATGAGACTTGACAGGAGGATGTGGACGTTTCTTATGGGAGAAGTTGGAATCAAGGAACAACATATAAAAGGGATTACCCATTTTGAAGTGAAATTTTCTGAATCCTAAGTCTTTGGAAGTTGGAAGCAGAATGTGAATATTTTAAGGCAGAAGTAAATAGTTGCTTGACAAGCAAGGGTGAAAAGTTACTGTGGGTAGTCAAGGATGTGTTCAGATTGCAATCACATTGTCCACAATCATATAAATGATGGAGCAAACTATAGGCTAAGTGGCCCAATTTACTCATAATTCAGTGAATTATACCCAATACCAGCATGTCGCTTCATTTTTATTTGCAAAAGACTATAATAATGCAACTGGGGGAAGTATAACATTATGGCCCATGATCTAAGATTGCTGATCTTCCACAGTTCCTTTAGGATAGTATTTTTCTAGCATTGCCACACCCCAGCCCCATTACCATTTTTCTTGAAGAAACCATGCCTTCGGGTACCTACCAGCAGGTCTGTCCTCACACTTGATACATAATGCTGGTTAACTTTAAAACCTGCCATTTTCAAGAGCTTTAGCAATTCACCCAACTCCAAGTTCTCCCCACTTCATTTCATTACCATCTAACTATAAGACTGGCTGCTCGTTACAATAAATAAGTCTCCAGGATGGGGAAAACTGTGCAGCCAGACAGATGGATAAACAACAACCTCCATCACACACAGCGGAAGACTAAGGCTTGACAGGGTCAGAATATCAAAATATCAAAATATGAAGCAGCATCTTAGTGCTGAGTGATAGCATTGTCCACTCCAGTTTGCTCAATAGGAATCCCCTCGGGCAATTACATTTCCTCAGTGGCTCACTCCACTCAAATCTATGCAGCTGCCAGATTATGTTGTGTTTCATCATTGTGAGAGTGCCAGAAACATGTTGAAAACCCAGCAGCAGACAGGGCAGGAATTCATACCATTGCTACCATTGTCACCCAAGAGCTTTCTCAATTCCTCCTTCATGCTCTCATGCATTTCAGAAGTTACCAATGTTCTCCCCAGTCTTCAGGCCTGTTACTATTTTCAGAATGTTTACCTTTTTGTTCAATTTTGTAATATCCTTCAGTTCCTTAAATAGATGCAGAAAAAAGTTTTCAACCTATTTTTTCCCAATGGAATTTATTTTTCTTGAAAACAAAGTGGAAAAGAGTCTCTTCTTCTTACTTCTGCAGTTGAAATGCTGTATTCCACATTAGTTCTTCTCCTCAGAAGCATGGAACAATAGAAATACATGTAACTCCAAACGGGGAGAATAGCTGCTTTTTTTGGATAAATTTAGTCTGATTTTTGGCAGCAGAGAAGGTAGTTTGAGGGAATCGGGTCCTGTTGGGTCTCTCAATTACAGAGGTGCAAAAAATTGACCGGATGACAAATGTATGATGAAAACATGACCTATGAAAACTCAAATCAAACAGAATAAATACCCTGGAATAACTACTTCCAAATAAAGAGCGCTGCTGAACTTTTACTATAGCTTAACATATCTGTAGTTATGTTAAAATTATTTACACAAGACAGATTTTATGATGCATGTATTTTTGAATGCTCTTATGGCTTTAGATGTGGAGATATTGAGCAGTTATGATTTAATTTAATCTATTTTACATGCTTCAATGCCATTGCATGTAAATGCAAGCTATTCTACTGACCTATCTGTGGAATAGCTTGTATTTACACTTCAATGGCACTAAAGATTTACAACTCCCACAGCAAAGAACATAACAGGTGAGCAAAAGCAATCAAAATAATCAAAGAATACCTCAAAATCAATTCCACCAACAAAAATTGTGTTTGGCATGATTCTTCCACTTGGCAAGACATATCTTCGATTCACAGCAGATCCTGCAGAAGACTGGCTGTCCAGTTCCTGACTGACGTCACTATCTTGTGCTTCAATGATTCTTCCAGACTGGAAATAAAGGAAATGTTTAGGAATTCATGAAAATAAAAACTTTTTTTTGTTAATTGAAGATTCATTTTATGTGGAGTTTTTCAGGGATGTAACTGGTGGAATAGAAAAGGAAAACCATTCGATGTCAAGTATTTAAATTTTCTGAATGCTTTTCAAAAGTCAAGAGCAAAATGAGGCCATTAGGCCCATAGCGTCTACCTGTAACCTTAGATACCCTTACTAATTAAGAACCTATCAATCTCTGTTTTAGAAATACCCACTTAGCCTCCACAGCCATCTGTGGAAATTAATTCCACAGATTCACCATTCTGGCTAACGAAGGTCCTCCTCATCTCCTTTCTAAAGGTCTATCTTTCTATTCTGAGGCTACGCCCTCTGGTTCTAGACTCTCCCACGCCGCATTCACTCTATCCAGACTTTTCACTATTCAGTTTCAATGGGGACCCCCTCATCCTTCTAAACATCAGCATGTACAGGCCCAGAGTGCACAAATACTCATCACACCTTAACGCAATCATCCCCGGGATCATTCTTGTAAACCTCTTCTGGACACTCTCCAACACCAGTACATCCCTCATCAGATACAGTGCCCAAATCTGCTCACAATATTTCAAATGTGGTCTGACCAGTGCTTAAAGCCTCAGCATTACATCTGTTTTTATATTCTAGCTCTCTCAAAATGAATCCTAACGTCTGAAGAAGGGTCTTTTTGTCTTCTTCCCTCATAAAGGATATATTTACCATGATGAAGTGCAGCAAAACATTCACTAGACTAATTATGGAAATGACTAGTTTGACATATGAAAGGAGATTGAGTGGATAGCAGGAGGAATCTTAAGAAGGGCTCGACCCAAAGCGTCACCCATTCCTTCTCTCCGGAGTTGCTGCCGCTGAGTTATTCCAGCTTTTTGTGCCTGTCTTCGGTTTAAATCAGTATCTGCAGTTCCCACTTACACTAACATTGTATTTGTCTTCCTTACTACTGATTCAACCTGCAAATTACCCTTTTAGGAATCCTGCACCAGCACTCCGTCCCTTTGCACCTCTGATTTCCAAATCCTCTCCCCATTTAGAACAGTCTATGGCTTTATTCTTACTACCAAAGTGCGTAACCCCATACTTGTTTTCAATCTGCCACTTAATTGCCCATTCTCCCAATCTGCCTGTCCTTCTGCAGACTCCCTGGTTCCTCTACATGACCTGCCGCTCTACCTACCTTCATATCACCCATAAACTTGGCCACAAAGCCATCAATTCCATTTTCCGAATTATTAATATACAAAGTGAAGAGTAGAGGACCGAACGCCGACCCCTGCTGAACACCATTATTCACTTGCAGCCAACCAGAAAAAGCTCCCTTTTGCCATTCAGCCAATTGTTTATTTATGCCAGTAATTTCCCTCTAATACCATGGGCTCTCATCTTGTTTAGCAACCTCATGTGAAGTACTTGAAAATCCAAGTCAACAACATCCACCAATTCTCCTTTGACTATCCTGCTTTTTACTTTCCCAATGAATTCTAATGGATTTGTGAGACAGGATCTCCCCTTCACAACACTATGTAGAATTCAGCCTATTTTATCATGTGCTTCTAAGTACTCAGAAACCTTATCCTTAATAATGGACTCAAAAATCTTACCAAATCTTACCAAGTCAGGCTAACAAACATAGTTTCCACTCTTTTGTCTCGCTCCCTTCTTGAACAGTGGAGCAACATTTGCAATTTTCCAGTCCTCTGGGACCACTCCTGACTATTTTTTAATGTTGATCTTTCAACAATGACTAGTCATATAGCAAGAAAAAAGGCCCTCGGCCCAGCTTGCCCATGCTGACCAACATGTCCCATCTGCACTAGTCCCACCTGCCTGCATTGTGCTAATTTTCCTCTAAACCTATTCTATCCATGTACCTACCTAAATGTTTCTTACACACTGTAATAGTACTTGTCTCAACTACCTCCTCCAGCAGCTCATTCCATACTCCTACCAACTTTTATGTAAAAAAAGTTGCCCCTCGGGTTCGAATTAAATCTTTCCTCCCTCATCTTAAACCCATGTCCTCTGGTTCTCAATTCCTCTACTCTGGGGGAAAAAATTACCCTATCTATTCCTCTCATGATCCTGTACATCTCACCCCTCATCCTCCTGAGCTCCAAGGAATAAAGTCCTAGCCTGCTCAACCTCTCCCTATAGCTCAGGCCCTCAAGTCATGGCAACATCCTTGTAAATCTTTTCTGCACTCTTGCCAGCTGATCATCTTTCTTTTAGCAGGGTGACCAAAACCAAACACAATATTCCAAATGTGGCCTCACCAATGTCTGGTACAACTGCAACATTACCTCCCACTTATATACTCAACACTCTGACTGATAAAGGACAATATGTTAAAATAATTCTTGACCACCTATCTACTCGTGACACCACTTTCAAGGAACTATGTACCTGCACTCCTATATCCCTCTGCTCCACAACATTCCCCAGAGCCATGTCATTCACTGCGGATGTCATGCAGGTACAGCAGGCAGTGAAGAAAGCCAATGGAATGTTGGCCTTCATAACAAGAAGAGTTGAGTATAGGAGCAAAGAGATCCTTCTGCAGTTGTACAGGGCCCTAGTGAGACCACACCTGGAGTACTGTGTGCAGTTTTGGTCTCCAAATTTGAGGAAGGATATTCTTGCTATTGAGGGCGTGCAGTGTAGGTTTACTAGGTTAATTCCCTGAATAGCGGGACTGTCATATGTTGAAAGACTGGGGCGACTAGGCTTGTATACACTGGAATTTAGAAAGATGAGAGGGGATCTTATCGAAACGTATAAGATTATTAAGGGGTTGGACACGTTAGAGGCAAGAAACATGTTCCCAATGTTGGGGGAGTCCAGAACAAGGGGCCACAATTTAAGAATAAGGGGTAGGCCATTTAGAACAGAGATGAGGAAAAACTTTTTCAGTCAGAGAGTTGTGAATCTGTGGAATTCTCTGCCTCAGAAGGCAGTGGAGGCCAATTCTCTGAATGCATTCAAGAGGGAGCTTGATAGAGCTCTTAAGGATAGCAGAGTCAGGGGGTATGGGGAGAAAGCAGAAACGGGGTACTGATTGAGAATGATCAGCCATGATCACATTGAATGGCGGTGCTGGCTTGAAGGACTGAATGGCCTACTCCTGCACCTATTGTCTATTGCTCTGGTTTGACTTCCCAAAGTGCAATACCTCACATTTCCCTGTATTATATTTTATCAACCATTCCTCAGCCCATCTACCCAACCGATCAAGAAGCTCCTGCATTTTTTGACAACCATCTTCACTACCTACAATATCACCCACTTCCGTGTCATCTGCAAACTTACCAACCATGCCTTGTACATTCTCATCCAAATCATTGATATAGATGACAAACAGCAATGGACCCAGCACCAAACCCCGAGGCACACCACAGGCCTCCAGTCCAATAAACAACCTTCCACCATCACCCTCTACTTCCTTCCATGAAGCCAATTTCAATTCAGTCAGCCAGCTCTCCTTGGATCCCAAGCGCTCTTATAGAGCAGCCTACCATGCGGAACCTTGTTCAAGGACTTAAAGCCCTCCATTTCTACCTCAACTGCCAACTTCTCTCCATCACTGAGGAGAACTGGTCTAAGGGCTTAACCTCTTCGACTCCTCCCACTTCCTTCAAATGCAACGCACTAGTATGGGCCCCAGCTATGCTTGTCTCTGTGTAAGGTACATCGAACGATCCCTGTTCCAGGCTTACACTGGTCCTATCCCTGAACTCTATCTCCGCAACATTGACGACTGCATTGGGGCTACCTCCTGCACCCATGCAGAACTCATGGACTTCATTAACTTCACCACTAATTTCCATGCCGAATTCAAATTCACTTGGACCATCTCCGACATATCCCTACCGTTTCTTGATTTCACCGTCTCCATCACAGGAGATAGACCATCAACTGACATCCATTATAAATCTGTAGACCCACAGCTATCTAGACAATTCTTCCCACCCTGCCTCCTGCAAATACTCTATCCCCTACTCCCAATTCCTCCATCTACACCGCATCTGCACCCAAGGTGAGGTGTTATATACCAAGACATCTGAGATGTCCTCAATCTTCAGGGAACGAGGGCTCCCCTCTTCCAGCATAGATGAGCCCCTCACAAGGGTCTTCTCGATATCCCGCAGCTCCGCTCTTGCTCCCCCTCCCCCCAGGATCAACAGGGACAGAGTCCCCCTAGTCCTCACCTTTCATCCCATCAGTCGTTGCATACAGCACATAATCCTCCAACATTTTTTCCACCTCCAACAGGATCCCACCACGAGACACATCTTCCCATCTCTACTCCTTTCCACTTTCTGCAGAGATAACTACCCTGGAGGTCCTGCTTTTCAGCCATTTACCTTATTCCCTAAACTCATGTTGCAGAACCTCCTTCCTCTTCCTACCTATATTGTTTGTGCCAACATGAACGACAATCTCCGGTGTTCCCTCTGCAACTCCCTGATTAATTCTTCCCTTCCCACCCAAACCACCCTCTCCCCAGGTACTTTCCCCTGCAACCCTACAAGATGCAACCACTGTCCCTATACCTCCTCCCTCAACTCCATCCAAAGACCCCGACAGTCGTTTCAGGTGAGGCAGAGGTTCACTTACACCTCCTCCAACCTCATCAACCGTATCCGCTGTTCCAGGTGTGGACACCTATATATCTGCGAGACCAAGCGCAGGCTCAGCGATCGTTTTGCTCAACCCCTCCGCTCAGTCTAGCTAAACCTACCTGATCTCCCAGTTGCTAAACACTTTAACTCCCCCTCCCATACTGACCTTTCTGTCCGGGGCTTCCTCCACCGTCAGAGTGAGGCCCAGCGCAAATTAGAGGAACAGCACCTCATTTTGCGTGGGCAGCTTACACTGCAGCGATAAGAATACTGACTTCTCTAACTTCAAGAAACACTTGCTTTCCCTCTCTCCATCCCTCCCCCTTCCTTGTTCTCCAACCAGTCTGACTGTCCCCCTGATTAAATTTTATCTCTCTGCTTCGTTGTCAACTTCTCCTAGCTAACACTGATCTATTCTACATTTTCATTGAACTTCACATGACCTTTGATGTCACTTTTACACACCAAACACTTCCTTATCTCGGTGTCTCCATCTCCCCTGACTCTCAGACAGAGGAAGGGTCTCGGCCCGACATCACCCATTCCTTCTATCCAGAGATGCTGCCTGTCCTGCTGAGTTACTCAAGCATTTTGTGTCTATCTTCAGTGTAAACCTACATCTACAGTTCATTCCTACACTTGTCAAATGCCTTGCTGAATTCCATTTCAACAATGTCCACAGATCTGCCCTCAAACCTTTTTGGTCACATCTTCAAAAAAACTCAGATTAGTGAGACATGATTTGCCACATACAAAAGCATTCTAACTATTCCTGATCAGTCCCTGTCCATCTAAATGCATATATATATTATCCCTCGGAATACTCTCTAGTAACTTTCCAACCAATGATGTTAGACTTACTGGCCTTTAGTTCCCAGGCTTTTCCCTGCAGCCCTTCCTAAATAGAGGTACAACATATGCCACCCTCAAGTCTTCTGGCACTTTACCCATATTTAATGACTCATAAATCTCAGCCATGGTTCCTGTAATTTCCTCTCTAGCCCCCCCCCCCCCCAGTGTCCTCGGATATATCTGTCAGGCCTTGGAGATTTGTCTACATTTATACATCTTAAGACTTTCAGCATCTCCTCAACTGTAATACTGACTGCCCTCAAAACACTTCCATTGACTGCCCCAAGTTCCTCAGTCCCTATGTTTTTCTCCCCAGTAAAAATTAAGAAATAATTATTGAGGACCTTTCATATCTCCTGTGGCTCTACACATATTTGACCGCTTTGATTGCTGAGGGACCCTATTCTCTATCTGATCACTCTTTATTTTTAATGTATTTATAAAATCTCTTGGGATTTTCCTTAATATTATCTGCCAGAGCTATCTCCCATCACCTTTTTGCCATCCCGATATCCTTTTTTAGATTGCTCCTAGGTTCCTGAAACTCCTCCAGGAATACACTTGACCACAGCTGTCTATTCCTGCCCCATGTTCTGTGGTAGCAGCTGAACCCCCAGGATGGTATGCTGCCTCCCTGGTGCCAGGGTCCAGGATGTCTCGGAGCAGCTGAAGAACATCCTCAAGAGGGAGGGGGAGCAGCCGGGGTTTGGTGTTCATGTTGGCACAAACAATATAGGTAGGAAGAGGAAGGAGGTTCTGCAACATGAGTTTAGGGAATAAGGTAAATGGCTGAAAAGCAGGACCTCCAGGGTAGTTATCTCTGGTTTGCTTCCAATACCTCATGCTAGTGAGGGTAAGAACAGAACGATACGGGAGATGATATGTGGCTGAGGAGTTGGCTGAGGGCAGGGATTTAGATTTCTGGACCATTGGGATCTCTTCTGGGGCAGGGGTGACCTGTACAAAAGGGATGGGTTGCACCTAAACATCCAGGCAGGCAGGTTTGCTAATGCTACACGAGTGCGTTTAAACCCTTGTTGGTAGGGGGGTGGGATCGCATACAGGACAGAGGCAGGTGAGAGGTTAGAAGTTGGTATGGAAGGTGGTGAGGGAAAGGTTAGAGGACAGAATAGGCAGGAGAAAGGCAAAGGAGGAAGAAAGGTTGGTTTAAACTGCATGTGTTTTAATGCATGAGGCCTGACGGGTAAGGCAGATGAGCTTAGGGCATGGATAGGTGCGACTGGGATGTTGTAGCCATTACTGAAACCTGGTTAAGAGAGGGGCAGGACTGCCAGCTCATTGTTCTGGGATACAGGTGCTTTAGGAGAGACAGGGGTGAGGGTAAAAGAGGATGGGGGTGGGGGGGGGTTGCGTTATGGGTTAAGGAGGACATCACGGCAGTGGTGAGAGGTGACATTATGAGAGGTTTGTCTAGTGAGGCTATGTGGGTGGAGCTGAAGAACAGGAAAGGGATGCAAGAAAATAACTGCAGATGCTGGTACAAATCGAATGTATTTATTTCACAAAATGCTGGAGTAACTCAGCAGATCAGGCAGCATCTCAGGAGAAGGAATGGGTGACGTTTCGGGTCGAGACCCTTCTTCAGACTGATGTCAGGGGGGCGGGACAAAGGAAGGATATAGGTGGAGACAGGAAGATAGAGGGAGAACTGGGAAGGGGGAGGGGAAGAGAGAGACAGAGGAACTATCTAATGGAGAAGTCAATGTTCATACCACTGGGCTGCAAGCTGCCCAAGCGAAATATGAGGTGCTGTTCCTCCAATTTCCGGTGGGCCTCACTATGGCACTGGAGGAGGCCCATGACAGAAAGGTCAGACTAGGAGTGGGAGTTGAAGTGCTCAGCCACCGGGAGATCAGGTTGGTTAAGGTGGACTGAGCGAAGGTGTTGAGTGAAACGATCGTCGAGCCTGCATTTGACAATAGACAACAGGTGCAGGAATAGGCCATTCTGACCTTCCAGCCAGCACCGCCATTCAATGTGATCATGGCTGATCATTCTCAATCAGTACCCCATCCCTGCCTTCTCCCCATACCCCCTGACTCCGCTATCCTTAAGAGCTCTATCTAGCTCTCTCTTGAATGCATTCAGAGAATTGGCCTCCACTGCCTTCTGAGGCAGAGATTCCACAGATTCACAACTCTCTGACTGAAAAAGTTTTCCTCATCTCTGTTCTAAATGGCCTACCCCTTATTTTTAAACTGTGGCCCCTGGTTCTGGACTCCCCCAACATTGGGAACATGTTTCCTGCCTCTAACGCGTCCAACCCCTTAATAATCTTATACGTTTCAATAAGATCCCCTCTCACCCTTCTAATTTCCAGTGTATACAATCCTAGTCGCTCCAGTCTTTCAACATATGACAGTCCCGCCATTTCGGGAATTAACCTAGTAAACCTACACTGCACGCCCTCAATAGCAAGAATATCCTTCCTCAAATTTGGAGACCAAAACTGCACACAGTACTCCAGGTTCGGTCTCACTAGGGCCCTGTACAACTGCAGAAGGACCTCTTTGCTCCTATACTCTCAACTCCTCTTGTTATGAAGGCCAACATTCCATTGGCTTTCTTGTTCACAACCAAAACCGTTTGCAAGTTGGAAATGCGGCCATGAACAAAGTTCCAAAGCTGTAGAAAATGCTTGCTGAGATGCATTGTCCCATACAAATAGATAGGCGGAAGAGGTGTATTAAACCTAATTTTGCCATTCTTAATAAAATGCAGATATTAACAAATTTAGCCCACGCCTATTTTGTGTTAATGATGTTATTCTTTTTAAATACTTTACGACAGAAATGTTTTAAAATCCTATTGGCACTTTTTGAAAAGGACCCTGCTGCTCGCCCATACAGCATCATTAGAGCGAATCCGCAAAATTGTTCCCACCTCACCCACTTCCTCAAGCAGCTTGTTCAATATACACACCACCGTCCGTGTGAAAAAGTTGCTCCTTTCCTTTAAACCTATGCCCTCTGGTTTTAGACGTCCCTACCTTGGTAGACTTCCTTGCTTGTTATTCATCTTATCTATGCCCCTTATAATTTTATAAACCATTATTATACAGTCTCCCTCCTAAACTCCAGGCAAATAAGATCCAATGTATCCAATCCCTTCCGCACAAATCAAGACCTCCTGGTAAAATTGGCATAAATCTTTTTTGTGCCCTTTCCAGTATAATCACATCTTTCTTATAGCAGGACAAACAGAACTGTACACAGTACTCCACATGTAGCCTTACTAATGTTTTATATATCTGTAACATAGTGTTCCAACTCTTGAGCACGATACCATGACCAATCAAGGCAAGCATGCCCAATGCATTCTTCACCACTCTGTCTACTCATGTCACCACTTTCATGAAACTATGTTCCTGCATGCCTAGGTCTATGTTCTATAATGGTGACAAAAGATTAGCTAGCTATATTCAGAGAAGTATTCCTTATGGTTGCAGATTAAGTGAAATTAAAACTTCATATATGTTATGTTGCCCATTAATGAATAGAGATATTTTTATTAAAAGTATAAGTTTTTGATCAGGTACAGCACCTTGCTTCTAAAATTGTATGCAGAAAAACTGATGTTGCAATTAGAATTACTATTTAAAAGTTACACATTTGTTGCTGGTAGCATGACATCTTCTTACAAGTATCCTTATTCAAAGTCAATAAAGTATCATTCATTCAAAGTCAATGAAATATGAACAATGTTAGGGATTCCCAATTTAATTTAAAATTAATAAAGCATTGTGACTTAAGTGCATGAGTTTGTAAATATGCACAGAGTAAAACCTTTACATAGCCAATTGCATTTCACTTGCTTAACATCCTAATGTCTTTAAATCCTTAACATGATTCATGTATTCTATCAGATGTGGCAGAAACTTCAATATGGCAGATTAAACTTCCTATGACCAGGTGCAGGAAGGTGCTGAAGAAAGGAGCTGGACATTGTGCGGAGCAAAGACTACAAGTACCAGAACATGATACTTTTAACTGACTGGACATCATGCAACAAAAAGCTTTTCAATGTATCTTGGTACACACGACAATAAACTCAACTAAACTTAGGCAGATGAATGAACATACGGGAGAGAGGAATGAAAATAGGTGATATGGTTATCAGTGGTTTGGCATCAACCATCATATTTTTGACAATGTGGGGCATCTCACTTTAGTAGTTCAAAGCACTAGTGTACGCTGTGAAAATGTGTTAAAATGGTACCAGGGATGAGGACCTACATTTATCCAAAATAAAAGCTGATACTATTTTACCTAGACCAAAAGGTAATATGGAAATTTAAGGTAGTGCACAAAATTAATTTAGCTGTAGCTTCCTTCTAATAAATTCTACAATCAGAGTTGAGACATTTAAGGTAATTGATGTGGGTAAAGAGTGAAGAAAATATATTTTTTAACATAGATAGCACATTGATCATAACTGAACAAGTGAAACATTTCAGTGCATGAGACTTGTTGATTTTCTCCATAAATAAATCTTTCGGAAGCACCTCAACGGCTAAATTGTCACCATGAATTAGACAATACCAGGTTTTCCAGGCATTATTTCACAACTCCCCTCCAGTGTGCTCAAAAATCCATCCTTGGATAGTTCCACATCAATCAACTGACCATTAACAACATTACTTCCGACTGATCCTCAAGCATTTCAAACCACTGACCTCTATTCCAAAAAACAAAGTGCATCAGGCAGCATTTGTTAAGGGAAGTGGGCAGGATTGGGACACCACTTCAGACTGAAAAGGTCAACAAGCATCAGTCGAAAGGGTCCTGTCCCAAAATGTCTGTTCATTTTCCTCCACAGGTGCTGACTGACCCAACAAGTTCCTCCAACATTGTTTTTTCCTCAAGATTCCACCACCTGCAGTCTGCTGTCTCCCCTCTCATTTGTTTTCATCCTTCTATACTATCCCCATCCCTATTCTTCTGATCAACTGGTTTCTCCAAACATACCCAAAAACATTTGTCTTGAGCGCTAAAACAAAAATTAAAACAGAATTTATGCTATAAAGCGTAAACTTCCGGAAGATTGTTTTTCAGATATCTCATCTTCACCCCGATACCAACAACAACCATTGTGAAGCTTCTCCTGCCAATTAACTCCGCCCTCATAAAAAACACCTTTTGACCTATTTTGCAGCTAGCTTCTCACTTTGTTACTAATGTGCAATGAATATGGCACTTTGATTTTGCAAAAAAACACATAAAATATCCCAAAAGGGGTGATGCACACACAACCACCATTAGCATCACTTTACCTCAACAATTTTCTGGCCCAAACCCATATCCTTATGCGCTTAACATCCAAAAATCTATCAATGCAGCTTGAACATAATCGAACAGTCTTCAGAATCCTTGCGTACATAATTCTAGGATTCATTAGCATCTCGGTAAAGACATTTCTTCTGATATCAGTCCCGAATAGCCGAATTTTGGAAATGTGGTCTTGATTCTATATATAATTGAGCCAGGGGAAATATCATATCCACTACATCTTTCCTGTCAAGCTCCTAAGAACAGGCATGCGAGTGAGGTAAAAAAAAAAGTGGAAAAGAGCCGATCTTTGGTTGTACAGCGGGGGTCAAAAAATTGGAAACTTTACACAAAATTATCAGTTTCAAGCCTCTTTTAGTGCATTTCAAAGTAAAAACAGACATTACAAAATAATGTGAATATGTCACTGTATACTAATAACATTTTGAAGTAAATTTGTACATTAATTGATAATAGCCCAAAAAGGTGGTAATTGGCTTTTCGGCTGTTTTATACTTTAACCCCGTCTTAATTAATTTAGTTATATAATCTTGCACTTAAATTTAATATTTACTCATTACAGTTCCACCACTGATATTCTGGCACTCTTGGTTCCAGAGCTTTGCTGGTTTATCCAGCTGGCCAAGGAAGTCGACTATGGGGATAGATGTGCTGGCTCCAGCTGGGCTGGAGTTCCAGAGCCCCGGCCACAGGTTGCAAATTCAACCCACCGATCGGCCGTGGAGGTCCCGATGAGGTTGAGATTGGCTGCCTTGCCCAGCCTTGGTGCCACATTTCCGGGGAGACTTGGCGTGGGGGATTTCTCGCGGAACTCCTAGCGACCTCTAGTGGAACCCTAGTGTTCATTACAAGTCTATACATCGTTTATTTTCTTTTTTTTCCCAATCCGATTTCTCCGTTGGTAAACGCGGTTTGGGCAAAGTGAAAAACACGGAAATCATGCAAAAAGCGCAGAAAATGGATTTTAAAAACGCGGAAATCTGCGGAAAATTCACATGCCTGTAAGAATTTAATTTGGGAGAAAACACAATTCTTTCTTCCAAATTCTAGGTAACAGAGCCAGCTTTAGACTTTTAGAGATACAGCGTAGAAACAGGCACTTTGCCCCACCGAGTCCACGCCAACCAATGATCACGCCGTACACTAGCACGACCCTACACACTAGGGGCAATTAACAGAAGCCAATTAACCTGCAAACAGAAGCCAATTAACCTGCAATATATCTTTGTATTGTGTTAGGAATCTGGAGCACCCGGAGAAAACTCATGCAGTCACATGGAGAACATACAAACCCTGTATAGACAGCACCCGCAGTCAGGATAGAACCCGAGTTTCTGGTACTGCAAGGCAGCAGGTCTACCACTGTGCCACCACTAATAGTTTTGGACTGTTTTCTCTGGAACGTCGGAGGTTGAAGGGAGATTTGAAAGAAGTATATAAGATTGTGAGAGGTATAGATAGGGTAGTCAAAACCTTTTCCCCCAGAGCAAAAATGTCCAATACTGGAGGCACAGTTATAAGGTGACAGGGAAAATGTTTAATGGAGATGTGTGGGGCATGGTTTTTTTTAAACAGAGGGTGGTGGGGGCCTGGAATACATTGCCAGGGGTGGGGGTGGAGGCAAATATGATAAATCTCATACAATAGTGGCAAGTTTCTTGAGCAAGGCCTTATTGCAGTACGTATTGGAGAGAATTCCTGAGGTCTGAAAGACTATTGCCCTGAGAATCGTACAATCCTTTATAGCATTCAGATTACAGTAGTTATATGTAACAATAGTTACTGTAGTTAGATGCTACAGTTTCACAATAGATTATCAAGATCGTATTCTTCTTAATTGGGGATAGTGATCCATTAGTCATAGATTTATACGGTACATGCCTGACTGCCTCTCCCCATCCTTCTTGTAGATAACTTTTCTGGGCTAACATTCCTTAGCCTGTGAAAAGCACTACATTTTAACTCCCACACATAGCTATTTTTTCTAATTAACTCCGATGAACTCTTGTCTTGCAGCTTAAGCACTTACCTACTCTAAATACTGTACTGGTCTTTTCTAACCTGACTGTTTAAGTACCTTTACTAGGTTAGCCTAATTTTCAATCATCCTCTTCCAGTGAGGCACTTGGATTGGCCATATTACAAACTTTCCCAATTTTCTTATGATTGTTGGATATTCCTCCTTTACTAACATTTTCTTATGATTCCATCTGCCAACTCTTTCACCATTCATTATCTATAGCCGCTTGAAGCCTCTCTGAAGCTTCTTCACAAGCAACACCCTCAGCAAAAGTGGATGTACACTTGTTGCCTCATTCAAATAATTGCTATAGGCTGAAAAAAACATTACTATAGATTTCAAACAGCAGTATTCAACTATTCACAGCCACTCAAATTAAAATGACCCATTTACTCCCACTTGTTTTTTTGTCCCCAAACAACACCAACGTATTTCTCCCTTACCATATCTTTGTATTTACGAGAATGATCCCAGGAATGATTGAATTAACATATGATGAACATTTGGTGACCGCACTAGGCATGCACTTGCTGGAGTTTAGAAGGATGAGGGGGAACTTCACTGAAACTTACCGAATAGTGAAAGGCCTGGATACTGGATGTGAAGAGATCTTTACCCACTGGTGGGCGAGTCTAAGACCAGAGGCAATGGCCTCAGAATAAAAGAATGTACGTTTAGAAAGGAGATGAGGAGGGATTTCTTTAGTCAGGGAGTGGTAAATCTGTGGAATTGATTGCCACAGATAGTGGAGACCAAGCCAAAGGATATTTTTAAGGTGGAAACTGACAGATTTTTGATTAGGAATGGTTTCAGGGGTTATAGGGATAAATCAGGAGAAAGCTGAGAGGAAAAGATAGATTAGCCATGATTGAATGGCAGAGTAGAATTGATGGACCAAATGGCCTAATTCTGCACCTATAATTTATGCACTCCAGTTTTATTTGACAATCTCCTATAAGCACCATATTGAAGGCCTTATGAAAATCCAAACACATCACATGCATTACTCCCTCTCCACCTTCTATTAAAGCCTCAAAAAAGTTGTCAAACAGTATTACCCTTTCATAAATCTTTATCAGTTCTATCCAGTCATTCTTTTGCAAGTCTCCTATTATCATTTAATCTGTAATAGATTTTAATAAATTGTGTTTCCTTACTGTTGATGTCAGGTTAACTGACTAGAAGCTCTCCATTTCCTCTCTTCCTATCATACCAAAAAAAGAATGTGGGAAATTATTCTAGAGCCAATGGAATTTTTTGGTCACCTCTTTGAAATCCTTGCAATGCAGATGATTAGGTGTTAGGGATTTAATTAGCTATCAGTTTTGGTGCAATTGACAAAAAATAACGTTCATGGCAGATGAAACAAATAATCTCTCGTTAATCATAGGTTATAATCTGCGATTTAACGTTTAAATGTGACCAGTGAAATAATTTAAGTTCGCCTCACGTTAACAAGCTCCCCTGACTACTCCATCCCGTCTCTCCTCCCCATTAATCTATTTTCTAATCAGTCAGATTTCTGAAAATAACGGCTAAAAACCTCAGATTATTTGGGTGAATTGGCTTTGTTCAAAAGGCAGCCAGCACATACAAGTACAATGTTTCAGAACTTCGCAAAAACAAAATTCTGCTGTCTCTTTCAACCCAACCATCTTCACCTCAAATTATGGAAACATCGAAAAGCACACACTGCTTCAAGCAACGCCATACATGGTGCACATTTCCAGAGTTACGATGAAAGTAATTGAAATCACACCCTGAAATACAAAACACGACGCAAGTTTTTGTTGCCATCTCTGGTGCTTTTACCATTTCGGCCATTTTTCTCAGTTCCCACTCCTTCTCACCGACCAGAGGACAGCACGCGTCGGTGCCGCCGCGCCCACTATTTATACCCAGCTCCAACCAACTGCAGCCATTTCAAAAAGTAGGGGGAAGCCGATGACTATTGACTAAATATTTAATTTAGTATAAATATTCATACGCTTTTGGTAAATGATCATAATGCTAAAAGTAAACAATAATTATGTTGAACTATGGAACATCTAAATGTCAAAGCAGGGTAGTCAATGTGGAAGTGAGAGTGTTTTCGAGGTATCCTGAGGAGGTATGTGGTGGTATCGCCTCAGGCCGCGCGCTTTAACCGACGAGGAGCAGATTCCGCCGCGCGGCCAGTGGTCGCCATCTTGAATCATGAAGAACCGTTTAACAACCGTGGTTCAAAAATGGAGAGAGGAGATAAAAGTTGCCATCGTTGACCCCAAGTTAATGGTTAAATTTCATGATCATTCCTCTTCCCCAATTATGGCCACCGCTATGCATTTAAACCATAGAATTTGATCGAGAGCTAAAATCTGGTGGCGTCTTCTCTGTTGGGGAGCTATGTATCATCTTAATTTGACAACTCGTTTTTCCCAACTTGTATTCTTACATAATGTCATTGGACATTTTGAGTGAAGAGTTTCTGGTTATACTTGCTGCTTCGCACCTTCGACGCTGGAGTGAGTCCGTGCTCTAAATCCTGGCCGCCCCCTTGCACGTATTTAATCTCCACTCAAACATGTTGCTCACTGAAAGGGAAGAGTCCGCTTTTGGCATCGTTTGATACCTTACATCGAATGTGTCGCTCTCTGATAATGAAGAGTACGGATATGATACTTTGACCAGTCATTTGTCAGATGGGATGTGATGATGGACTAGGATGGAAACGTGCCCTTGTGGCAACCTGATCATTGATGGGGGGGGTGCGAGGCTTGGGCTGATGAACAACTTTCCTATGAGGTACCTGTATTAATTTCGGTCCGTGCGCCGGTTGGCACAATTTCTGATCAGTACTTGAGCGGGTAGGGAAAGCTTTACTCCGCTCAGCAGCAGGGAGGCCGCATCTATTTTGGTCGAGGTGCAGGAAGCGACGCACTGATGGTGCTAATCTCGAAAGGAGATGGGGCAGCAGGAACGGAGAGCACTCGCCGAGGTGCCTGCACTCTGGGGTGGAGGAGTCACGTTCAATAGTAATAGGAGCAGAATTCCGCCCAACAAGTCTACTCCGCCATTCAATCATGGCTGATCTATTTCCCCTCTTAACCCCATTCTCCTGCCTTCTCCTCATAACCCTGCAGTGAAGGGCCACTTGTCACGGGGAGGTGGGTGGTAGTCTGTTCACGGAGTGGGTGCCAGCCTTCTCATCGCAAAGTCACCATTGTGGCCACAAACCCTGTTTGGGGGAGGAGGGTGTCATTGACCAAACGGAAAAGGGAAAACTCCCGTAGAAACAACACCGCCTATAGAGCAGAATGAGGATGCTCTTGTGGGTACAAGTGCAGGGGACCTCTTGGGCTCCCTCAATTTTTGGATTGGGAATTCAGGGTGAGGAAACTAGCATGGCCACTAAACACTGCCCAAAAGCTGCCTGGTAGAGCCAACAAATATTCAACAACAGTCTGAAGAAAGGCCCTGACCTGAACCGTCACCCATCCATGTTCTTCAGCGATACTGCCGAACCCGCTGAGTTACTCCAGCATTTTGTCTTTTTTTTTGTAAACTTGCATCTGCAGGTCCCTGTCTCTGCAACAAATATTTCCCTGAGTTCTGGGTCTGTGGGCAATGGTAGTTTAGGGGAGGGTTACCCCTCTTGTGATCTGACCCCAGGTGGATTTAAGGGCCATGATCACTGATCACTGGTGCTATTCTTTGACCTGACACTTGAGGCAGGGGAGACAACCTGTTCTGCTGCCTCCAATAGGACACATTTGCTAGAGGGCCATAGGGAGAATTAATTCACAATTGATAGTGAGGGTGGGATTATGGTAACAAGAGTGCCATCTGAAGTACTCGCTGCAAGTTGTGTGTGGGGATTTTGCCACTGGCAGTGGGCAAAATATGATGGACACACAGTGAATGGAACTAGGGATGTTTTAGAGTCTGTTACCAGTGATGAGGTGGCCACCCTGGTGTGTCCTCCTTAGTGTCTACTTACTCCCACAAGGAACATGGAGATGTTCCTGGAATAAAAATTAGATAGCCATGTACAGTTGGCCAGATCTGGCGCTGCTCACGTGGCCGGGGTATGCTATCCTGAAACAAGAGCATCGGTGAGGGCACAGTTACAATCAAATAGCACAGTTTTACAAAATTTCTCTTTGGACTTCCGACAGAGTGAAGAGAGTGATTCCACTCTTTCCCCTCACATGTCAGTGATAGTAAAGTATTCTTAGCATGAGGATAATCATACCAGGCCGCACCATCACTACAGTCATGAGTCTCTCTGCAAATTTTACAATCGGTCAGTTGTCAAGGAAGGGTGAACCTCCTGCAGGAAACACTCACCACTCCAGGAGTCCAAAGCACCTATCCCTTGGAATAACTGGTGATTGTGGTTCTACATAAGTCATCTCATTTCAGTAGGTGGCGAGACCCAAATTAGACCCAACATTTCAGCCAGAGGTCTTGCTGGTCAAGGACTTTAGGTCAGGCAATTTATTGCACCTTGCTTGCCTTTAAAATATGTGAACATGTACACTCCCAGGCCTGTCGCAAAGCAAATGTGCTTTGTCTGTCGTTAGTCTGTGCATTTGTGCATCAGTCTGAAGAATTTATTTCACAAAATGCTGGAGTAACTCAGCAGGCCAGGCAGCATCTCAGGAGAGAAGGAATGGGTGATGTTTCGGGTCGAGACCCTTCTTCAGACTGAAGAATGGTCTCGACCCGAAAGGTCACCCATTCCTTCTCTCCAGAGATGCTGCCTGTCCCGCTGAGTTACTCTAGCATTTTGTGTCTAACTTTGAGTTAAACCAGCATCTGCAGTTCCTTCCTACACAAGTGTGTATTCAAGAAGTATCCACTCTCTTGAGCTCTCTTGATACCGGTGAGTGTGTCAAGGAAGATTTCAATTGCAACTCCAAGGAGAGGAATTGCTTCATTCACTGGTGCAGCTAGCTGGAGGAGGAGAAGGCTCTCAAATCTCATTTACCTCCTCTATCTGGGAGTATACGAGATTTGTTAAGAAAGACTAGATGATGAACTGCCAGAAACTGGAAGCAAAAGTCACCACTTAGCTTGGATACTGATCAGAACTGTTCTAAGACCTTCCCATATGGACCGAGCACTGATCATAAATCAACTGGTGACTTCCATGCTGAGGTATCAGCTTGTTATCTTGGTTTCACTCCTTGCTTTTGCCACCATGGTTCAAAAGAAACTAGTTGATTTTTTTCTGGAAAAGGAGGAAACACTGCGTGTTTACTGCACTTCTGAGTCTCTGATTGAGGAGGGCGATCAGACCCAGATGGTGACCTTCCACCTTCAGACTCTGCCACATTATCTTATACGTAGAGATATATGCAGTGGCTATGCATTTCTTCTGAGAGAGGTACTGGCTTCAGGGTGACACAAGCCCAGCAGCTAGCATTAGCTTCAGGCATGTGAATTTTCTGCGTTTCCGTGGATTTCAGCGTTTTTAAAATCCATTTCATACCTCACTCACATACCTGTAGCTTTGAGTTTCCTGTCTTTTACTGAGTTCTGTGATGTGGACTTTTGTCAGAATACTTTCAGATGGCACTTCTAACTGCCCATTTATCTGTAATCTATTCTCACTCACATCATTAATTACATCCTGATTTTCCTACTACCAAGCTACACCAGAAGTGATTTACAACAATGATTGAACCTATCTTTGGAATGTGGGAGGAAACAGGAGCATCCTGGGAACAACCCATGTGGAGAATATGAAAACTCTACAAGGACCGATTAATGAATTGAAAAAAGATCTGGACCACAGGATCCAAAGAAAGATAGAAACCAAAGAGGATAGGAAGAACAGTAAATTAAAGGCCTTTGAAGAAAATACACTTGGTATGTGTGCTAACCATCACTCATAGCAAACTGAAACAGATTATTAGTAGAAACAGGAGCAACCCAGCGGGCAACAAGCCAAAGGTAGGCACAAAAAGCTGGAGTAACTCAGCGGGACAGGCAGCATCTCTGGAGAGAAGGAATGGGTGATGTTTCAGGTCGAGACCCTTCTTGGTATTCAAGATTATGGCAAACCTCAGTGCCATTTTCCAGCACCATGCCTTTAAGGTCCAGGAATCAATTGATCTCTAATTAGAATTAACTGAGCCTACTCAGCCCTCTAAGATAGAAACTAGAGTCATAGAATTATAAATAGAGAAAAAACTCATCCATGCCAAACAAGGGCCTATCTGAGCCAATGCCAGTTGCATGCATTTGGCCCATTTTGCTCATTTTGAATACTGCCACTGTTATTGAAGACTAGCTGGGACATTGCATTGTTTAGAGATACAGTGCGGAAACAGGCCCTTTCGGTCCTCCAGGTCCGCGCCGACCAGCGATCCCCGCACATTAACACTTTCCTACACCCACTAGGGACAATTTTTACATTTACCAAGCCAATTAACCTACATACCTGTACGTATTTGGAGTGTGGGAGGAAACCGAAGATCTCGGAGAAAACCCACGCAGGTCACAGGGAGAACGTAGAAACTCCATGCAGACAGCACCCGTAGTCGGGATCGAACCCGGGTCTCCGGCGCTGCATTCACTGTAAGGTAGCAGCTCTACTGCTGCGCTACCATGCATCGTATTGGAGTATTCTGTGTGGGAAGGAACTAGAGATGCAAGTTTACGCCGAAGATAAGACACAAAATGCTGGAGCCACTCAGTGGGAAAGCAGCATCTCTGGAGAAAAAAGGATAGGTGACATTTCGGGCCGGGACCCTTCTTCAGACTCTGAACACTTCTTCCATCCGAAGAAGGGTCCCGGCCCAAAACATCACCCATCCTTTTTCTCCAGATATGCTGCCTGACCCGCTGTTACTCTAGCACTCCAGTTACTCCAGCACTTTGTGTCTATCTTGGGTATAAACCAGCATCTGCAGTTCCTTTCTACATCTTTAAGCATTGTTATTGTACCTGCCTTCACCAGTTCTTTCCCCTGTATTTCGATCCACATATCCACTACCCTCTATGAAAACGTTGCTCTTCAGGTCCCTTTAAAAATTTTCCACTCTCACCTTAAATCTGTGCCCTCTAGTTTTAGACATCCCTTTGCTGGGGAAAAAAACTACGCATTCACTTTATCCATGCCCCTCATCATTTTTATATACCTCTATAAAATCACCCAACGCACTTGATAGACACAGTCTCCCAAAGCATCTGAATCTGCTGTGATAGCCACCAGATGGCGTTTCATAAATAGGAATGGCTTGATACCTGTGTTGCATCACCTATATCTTCTGCAGTTGTTGATTCACACTGTTGTTGCTGAATATAGCTCCATCATCTCCATCTTCACAGCATTGGAACTTAAAATTCCCATCAGTCATAGCCAATTTGGCATCATAGAAATTTATCTTCCTTCATAATTAGTTTTCCCTGAATGAAAATAAGATCAGTACTCAAATTGTCAGAAAATATTGAAGCCAGAAATCTTGCATCTGCCTCAATCACAATACTTCCCTGTATGGAGGTTTATTCTGCACATTAATCACTCTTCTTATGAAAATGATTTTGGCAATAATTTTCCTAATTCTAACCTCACTGTTATCAATATCTAGTTCGACATTCACAGTGAAATCTAAATTCATTGGGGTGGAACACTCTCCATGACAGAGGTAAAGACAACCGTTTGACCTGTTTTTACAAAATGTTAAATGGTCAGCTCGACATAGATTACCACATCTACACCAAACCCAAACCTATCAGGAGTAGATGAGGGCATTCGATTCAATTTGAGATACCAGCTATCAAGACAGATGTGTACAGCAATTCATTCTTCCCTCGCACAATTAAAGCATGGTATAGTCTTCACTCTACTATAGTTACTCAACCAGATACAACTAAATTTAGTCTGAAGAAGGGTCTGAAGAAGGGTCTCGACCCGAAACGTCACTCATTCCTTCTCTCCCGAGATGCTGCCTGACCTGCTGAGTTACTCCAGCATTTTGTGAATAAATCGATTTGTACCAGCATCTGCAGTTATTTTCTTATACAACTAAATTTAAGGCAGCTCTTCTCCAAGAATGGGCACTTGGTGGTGAGAAGGCAAAAATGTGAAGAAGTTGATGGGAAGTGGAAGAAGAGGAATATATGGAAGTTTGGGAGGAATGTCATGGTCTACAAGAGTCACTTTTATCTGTGGCCCAATCCCAAAATGCTCTTTTTGCATTCCTATCTACCATCTAACCAAAAGAAAAGAACAGGAAAAAAAGACAATTTGAAAGGAGGGCAAAAAGACAAAAAAATGGCATAGAAACAAATAAGATAAAGAGATAAACGACTGAATCAGTAAAAGGCATCAGATCCAGCCATGGAGGTGATGTTGCCCAATAGTTTAACATGCAAAATTCTGAGTGAATAAATTATACACGAGATGATCATTATATAATTGGATTCTAATGATGGGTCTTCAAAATGTTAATTCTGTTCCTTATTCCACCAAAGCTGCTTGCCCTGATGAATGTTTCTAGCATTTTCTGTTTTTGTTTTCAAATTTACAGAATCTGTTACTTTTTTATTTTGTTCTTAATCTCAAAAATCTCATGCTAATTCATTTATGATTCCTTTGGGCATGTGAGTGATACTGTTTGACATTTGTATCCCATAGCGAGCTTACAGCACTTTGTCTTATTTTGCAGAAGGAAAAGTATCAATACCGTTTGATTTTTTAAAAATTACTTTTGATCTACATGCAGTTCCATGCACTGGCCACAGGATGCCACTTGGATATGTATTTACAAATCTTTGACCATGTTGCATTTCCTCTTTTCCAAATAAATGTTTACGATTTTAAAAAAGTGATTATTTATTTTCTGCCTCCAGATTATATTCTTCATTTTATGGATGCCATCTCCCAAACTTCCAATATGAAGCATCTGGTTCCCTTTCATTTTCATTTTTAGTGTATCTTAACATCTATCCTTATGCAGAGGTTTCAGGTTCACCTTTACCTGGCCAACACACTGTTTTGAGTGCTTGTTACCTGACCCGTTGCCGATATGCCAATAATTAATATACACTTCTGTGTTTCTCCCTTAGTTTCCCAATTATAAGGAGACTCATTGGTAAGATATCTACCTAAATTCTTTCTCTTGTTCAATGTTCTGCACTAAAGCTAGAGAATAATTGCCCCCCACCCCCCTGCAAAATCACTACAAGCAATTCTCCCAAAAGTCTGACCCCAGCCACCAGTACATGATGCGTGCCCAACAAAAAAAGAAACTGATTCGGGATAGATGATGTGGCAGAGTATGTTTTTGTTGTTAGAGCTAGATTGGCAATCAAAATAATTTCAGAGGTCCATGAACCAGAATACAAAGTTGTGAAATACCTGACATCTTCTCAAAACAAAGACACAAAATTCTGGAGTATCTCAGCAAGTCAGAGCATCTCTGTAAAATATGGATACGTGACGTTTCGGGTTGGACTAAAAAAATGGCATCTGTATGTGTTCTCCAGAGATGTTGCCTGACCCACTGAGTTACTCCAGCATTTTTTGTCTCTTTGGTATAAACCAGCATCTGCAGTTCCTTGTTATTACAAATCTTCTCAACAAATGTCTAAAAGCACTTTGACCGTGGAATTCTCTGTTGATTTCTCAGCAGTTTCAGTGGAAATCGCTACTGAACCAGCTTCAGATTGCACACAGTAAAGTTCAACAGCTCAATTGCGTGGAATGAAACAGTTCCAGTGTAAAGAGGTATGGTTTGAGCAATTGACATTTTCTGACGAGAGTAAAATGTATTTAATTGTTAACATATTTATTACTTCCATTAAATGTTTTAAATGTTCTTTTGTATTGTATCTTAATTATTTGTAATTATTACATTTATTTTTAAATTATTTTTAGTAAAATGATTAATAGTTTTTGAACATTTTTCATAGAGTCATAGAGTCCTACAGCACAGAAAGAGGCCCTTCGGCCCATCGTGTCCGTGCCACCCGTTACCAAACACAGTCTAATTTTAATCCCATTTTCCCGCATTTGGACCGTAGCCCTGAATGTTGTAGCATTTCAAGTGCCCATCCAAATGCCTCTTAAACGTTGTGAGTGTTCCCGCCTCCACCACCACCCCAGGCAGTGAGTTCCAGACTCCAACCACCCTCTGGGTGAAAAAGTTCTTTCTCACATCCCCCGAAACCTCCCTCCCATTACCCTGTATCTATGTCCCCTCGTTGTTGAACCTTCCACCAGTGGAAGAAGTTCCCTGCCATCTACCTTATCTATGCCCCTCATGATCTTGTACACCTCGATCATGTCCCCTCTCAGCCTTCTCTGCTCCAGGGAAAACAACCCCAGTCTGCTCAGTCTCTCCTCATAGCCAAGGCCCTTCATCCCTGGCAGCATCCTGGTGAATCTCCTCTGCACCCTCTCCAAAGCTATCACATCCTTTCTATAATGTGGTGACCAGAACTGTACACAATACTCCAGCTGTGGCCTCACCGGTGTTCTGTACAATTCCATCATTACCCACCCACTTTTATATTCGATGCCCCGGCTAATGAAGGCCAGTAACCCATATGCCTTTTTAACCACCCTGTCCACCTGTCCTGCTGCCTTCAAGGACTTGTGTACCTGTACTCCAAGGTCCCTCTGTACCCCTGTCTTCCCTAGGGCCATTCATGGTGTACTCCCTCTCCAAGTTATTTCTGCCAAAGTGCATCACCTCGCACTTTTCAGGATTAAATTCCATCTGCCACTGCTCCGCCCATCTGACCATCTCATCTATATCTTCCTGCAGCTTGCAGATCCCTTCCTCGCTATTCACCAACCCCCCTACCTTTGTGTCATCTGCAAACTTGCTGATCATGCCCTGTACGTTGACATCCAGATCATTTATGTAGATTACAAACAGTAAGGGACCCAACACCGATCCCTGCGGCACCCCACTGGACACCGGCCTCCAGTCACAGAAGCACCCTTCTACCATCACCCTCTGCCTTCTGTCACTAAGCCAGTTTTCTATCCATTTTGCCAAGGTGCCCTGGATCCCATGGGCTCTTACCTTCTTGACTAGTCTCCTGTGTGGGACCTTGTCAAAAGCCTTACTGAAATCCATGTATACCACATCCACTGCACTACCCCCATCTACCTCCTTGGTCACCCCTTCAAAAAATCCAATCAAGTTAGTCAGACACGACCTTCCCTTAACAAAGCCATGTTGTCTATCCTTAATTAACCCTCGATCCTCCAAGTGAAGACTGATTCTGTCCCTCAGAATCTTTTCTAGCAGCTTCCCCACCACCGATGTCAGACTCACTGGCCTGTAGTTCCCAGGTTTATCCCTACTGCCCTTTTTAAATAATGGCACCACATTAGCTATCCTCCAGTCCTCCGGTACATCCCCTGTTGCAAGAGAGGCTCTGAAAATTTGTGCCAGAGCCCCCGCAATCTCCTCCCTTGCCTCTCTCAGCATCCTGGGATACATCTCGTCAGGGCCCGGAGACGTATCCACTTTTAAGCCTGCCAGAGCCTCCAGCACCGCCTCCCTGTCAATAGCAATATGCTCAAGAACATCACAACCCTCCTGCTCCATTTCTAAGTCCGCATCGCCCTCCTCCCTCGTAAAAACAGATGAAAAAAAATCATTTAAAACATCTCCTACATCCTCTGGCTCCACACACAGCTTTCCACTATGGTCCCTGATGGGCCCCACTCTTTCCCTCGTTATCCTCTTATCCTTGATATACTTATAGAACACTTTGGGATTTTCTTTTATTTTGCCCGCTAGTGCTATCTCATGGCCCCTTTTTGCTCTCCTAATTTCTTTTTTAAGAACTGCCCTACACCTTCTATATTCCTCTAATGATGTCTGTGCCTTAAGTTCTTTATGCCTTCCAAAAGCCCCCCTTTTTTTTCGAATCAATCCTACTATATCGTTCGACATCCAAGGTTCTTTGGACTTGTTTGTCCCACCCTTGAACTTTAGGGGAACATGCTTCCTCTGTACTTTTTCAATTATTCCTTTGAATGACTCCCACTGTTCTGATGCGGTCCTCCCCACGAGAAGCTGATCCCAGTCCACCAGAGCCAACTTCTGCCTTATCAGATTAAAATCGGCCTTGCCCCAATTTAGAAATTTTCCTCTTTCCTCTGGTCCCTCTTTATCCTTTTTCATTACCACCTTAAATATCACTGAATTGTGATCACTGTCACCAAAATGCTCTGCCACCGACACTTCAGCCACCTGTCCGGCCTCATTTCCCAAGATTAAGTCCAATACCGCCCCCTCCCTTGTTGGACTTTCAACATATTGGCTCAAAAAGCCCTCCTGGATGACCCTTAGGAACTCTGCAACCTCAGGGCCCTTGACACTTTGGCTATCCCAATCAATATTCGGGAAGTTGAAATCCCCTACTATTACTACCCTGTTGTTTTCACATCCCCCCCGAGATTTGCCTACAAATATGTTCTTCTATTTCCCTCTGACTGTTTGGGGGTCTGTAGTATACACCCAGTAAGGTGCATGCCCCTTTTCTATTTCTCAATTCCACCCAAATAGCCTCATTTGAGGAACCCGCTAATATGTCATCCCTTCTTACAGCAGAAATAGATTATTTGATTAATACTGCAACACCCCCTCCCCTTTTTCCCTGCTCTCTGTCTCTCCTGAAGATTCTATATCCTGGAATATTGAGCTGCCAGTCCTGCCCTTCCTTCAACCATGTTTCCGTAATGGCAACAATGTCGTACTCCCATGTGTTCAGTAACACCTTCAATTCATCCCCCTTGCTTCAAAGTTTGTGAATAGTATTTTAATTGACATTCCAAGATTTAGAGTTAAAGAGTTAAACAGCATGGAAAAAGGCCCTTCAGTCTAACCTGTCCATGCTGACCAAGATGCCTATCTAAGCTAGTCCCATTTGCCTCCATTTGACCCGTTCAACCATTCCTATCCATGTACCTGTCCAAATCTCTTTTAAACATTGTAATTGGACCTGACTCTACCACTTCCTCGGATGGCTCATTGCATATACCCACCACTCTCTTTGTGAATAACTTGCCCCTCAGGTCCCCTATAAATTTTGCCCCTTTCATCTTAAACCTCTGCCCTCTAGTGTTAGATTGGGAAAAAGACTGGTTAATGTGGGGAGGTCTTGCACTTTTGATACAAAGGTTTAACTTTCACTAGGCCTCGCCAAACAGCAGATAATCTTTGAGACTAAACTGATGGTGCAGAATGGAAGCTAAGTATAAAAGGTGCCAAGGTGGTGCTCTGTTCTAGGTAGGCAGCCTGAACCCAACAACCGGTCAAATTTAATCAGCCTCATGCACTGCCTTGAGGACATAAAATGTTGGATGGCACAGAACTTCCTTCAACTAAACGAGAGCAAGTCTGAGGTCATCCTATTCGGCCCCCACGACTCCACGATAACAGGCAGCCTTGGAAGCCTATCCTCCCTAGTCAAACCGTACGTCAAAAACCTTGGCGTGATATTTGACTCTGCATTAAAATTTGACAAGCAAGTCAACGCTGTGGTAAAAGCCAGCTTCGTACCATAGCTAAAATCAAACCATTCCTCCAATTTGACGACATTGAAAAAATCATTCACGCATTCATTTCCTCCCACCTAGACTACTGCAACTCCCTATACACTGGGATCAGCCAATCATCCCTGTCCCACCTGCAATTGGTCCAAAACGCCGCAGCGAGACTCCTGACGGGTACCCGTAAAAGGGACCACATCACCCCGATTCTGGCCTCTCTCCACTGGCTCCCAGTATGGTACAGAATCAATTTCAAGCTCCTCCTATTCACATACAAAGCCCTAAACGAGCTTGCCCCCCCCCCCCATATCAAAAATCTTCTCACCCACCACTCCAGGTCCCTCAGATCGACCGATTTGGGGCTACTCACTATCCCGCAGTTTAGGCGTAAGCTCAGGGGTGACCGCGCTTTTGCGGTTGCAGCTCCGAGACTGTGGAACAGCATCCCTCTCCCCATCAGAACTGCCCCCTCCATCGATTCCTTTAAGTCCAGGCTCAAAACCTATTTCTACTCCCTAGTGTTTGAGGCCCTCTGAGGGGGTGCTGTGAACTGTTTGTGTATGTGCTGTTATGTTTGTGTGCCATTGTATGTTCGTTTCTTAGTACCTGAACTGATGTACAGCACTTTGGTCAACGTGGGTTGTTTTTAAATGTGCTATACAAATAAAATTGACTTGACTTGACTTGAACCATCGCAGTTGTGTGTAGCCCATAAGATACCGTGCATCGCAGATGTAGGATTGTGTTTAATTCTGGAAGTTTATCTTTATTTCCCTGCAGATATGGACAGAAAACTTTCAATTGGGAGTTAACTGTGGAGTGAATAATGCAGCAATGTTTGCTTTGTGAATAAACTAATGGATGACAGACAAAAGAGCCCTTTTCCATTCTACCTTTCTCATGTTTTTATATTATCGAATTGAATGCTTAACAAAGACGATTAATGCTTCATTTATTTTACTGTATTATGAGTGTATGTCAGCTAATAACAAAATCGAGAGTAGCAATCTGGGAATCAATTCTACGCTTTTGACTAGTATGCACATCTAACATTACACAAGATTGTGAAGTAGGAACATTTTGGGAAGTCAAAACAGGGCAGGATATTAACAATGAATAGTAGGGCCCTGCAGAATGTTGAAGAGCAGTGAGATCTAGTCCGAAGAAGGGTCTCACTCGAAACGTCACCCATCACTTCTATCCAGAGATGCTGCCTGTCCCGCTGAGTTACTCCAACATTTTGTGTCTACAGAGAGATCGAGGAGTTCTGTTACACAGTTCACAGAAAGTGGTGTCACAAGTAGATAGGGTGGTCAAAAAGGTTTTTGATCCATTGGCCTTCACCAGTCAGGATATTGAGGATAGAAGATGGGATGTGATGTTACAGTTGTACAACATATTGGTGTTTTTAGAATATTGTGTTCTAAAACCTTTCGGAAGGATGCCATTAAGCTGAAGAGAGTGCAGAGAAGATTTATGAAGATGTTACCAGGACTCGAGGCCCTGAGCTATAGGGAGAGGTTGGGCAGGGTAGGACTTTATTCCTTATAGTGCATTAGGCTGTGGAGTGTTCATAAGTGATAGAAGCAGAATTAGGCCATTTGGCCCATTAAGTCTTCTCCGCTACTCAATCATGGCTGATCTATCTTTCCCTCTCAACTCTATCCTCCTACCTCCCCCCCCCCTTAACTCCTGACACCCGTACTAATTAAGAACCTATTTATCTCTACCTTAAAAATATCCATTGACGTGGCCTGCACAACCTTCTGTGGCAATGAATTCCACAGATTCACTGTCCTCTGACTAAAAAAATTCTTCCTCATCTCCTTCCTAAAGGAACATCCTTTTATTCTGAGGCCGTGACCTCCGGTACCTAGATTCCCCTGTAGGATCGACTGAATCCCACGACAGAAAGCAAAGAACAAATAACACTTAGCTGAGCCAGACACGTTGTGTCTTGTTTATTCCAAAATCCACTTTTACCACCAATCTCCCCAATCATAAACCGTGTGCAGATAAGGTCAATTAGTGCGTCTGACCTTGGAGTTGTTATTGAGCTCTTGTGGCTGGACCATCTCGTGAGGCTGCTGGCATGTCGCCAGCGGCGACAGGCTGTATGCAAAACCGACATGGGCGTGAAGGTGCCATAGCTCCCCCCTCAGCCACTGAGTCATACAACTGCCTGGCTTTGTTCTGCTCCGTACCGGTCTGGCGGGTTGATTTTACGGCCTGATCTTGTTTGGTACTGCAGTGTGGGAGGTCTGTGACAGGAGGACCCCAAAGACTGAAATCCATCGGTCAACAAAAGTACGGGCTATTGTTTCCGCTGAAATGTTGCTGACTGGGATAGCATCTTGCCATCTTGTGAACCGGTCTGTCCGAACCTTTGAGTAAGTTGGTCAAGGGTAATAGAGAACCTGCGGCGTTCGGTAGAAAGCGGCGATAGAAATTCATCATCCCTAAAAATCGCTGTAATCGCCAGATTTCCTGCAGCTTTGCTTCACTGAGCAGGATGCCGTTCTTCGTCACGCGATGCCTGAGGAAAGTGAGTTCGCAAGCGCCAAACACGCATTTGTTTGTTTTAATGACAATCCCATACTCGTTGAGATGCCGGAACAGTAATCCGAGGTGTTTCTTGCGTTCGTCTTCACTGGAGCTCGCTACCAACACGTCGTCGATGTATCGAGGCCAGAGAGTACATAGTCCATGAAACGCTGGACCGATTGTGCTGCGTTTCGTAAACCAAACGGCATCCGTAGAAATTCCAATGTCCCGAACGGAGTGACCATGGCTGCCTTGGGAATATAGCCCGGCTCGACCGGAATTTGATAATATGCGCGCACGAGATCGTTGCTTGCGAACACCCGCTTACCCTGTAGGCTTGCAGAGAAATCCTGCACATGTGGGATGCTAGAATAGTGGCGTTGTTTAGTGAACTGTAGTCGCCGCAGGGTCGCCAATCTCCGGGAGACTTCTTCGGGACCATGTGAAGAGGTGATGCCTAGCAGCTCTTAGACCTGCGGATGATCCCCAGCTCCAACATATGGTCAAATTCGGCCTTTGCAACTTTGAGGCGATCTACGGGTAACCTGCGCGCTCTTGCCGAAACTGGAGGGCCGCGGGTCTGAATATGATGAGTGACAGTGTGTTTGATATCATTGTGCCGGTAAGACGGAGTTATTAATCGTGGAAATTGTTTAAGTAACTCCTGATATGGGCCGGTGCTGGGTTGAAGGCTGGTAAGGTGAGAGATAGTCATTGCCGGACGGCAGATGCAGCTCACCTGTACACAGGTGTGGTAAAAGCTTAAGCGGCGATTTTTAAAATGTACCAGCAAAGAGACGTGTGAAAGAAAATCCGCTCCAATAATGGGTTTCGATACGTTGATGATTGTGAAAATCTAGCAAATCTTTTTCTGCAGACCGAAGTCGAGCGTGACTGATTTCTGACCAAATGTCTGTATGCTAGAATTGTTCGCGGCAGTGAGAACACATCCGGGGTTAGAGTGAAAACGCTCTTGGGAACTGGGAGGAATGACCGATACCTCGGCGCCGGAGTCAGTGAGATATTGCATACCCAAAAGGTGATCGTTGAGAAAAAGGCAGTGGCTAGTTTGCCCACGGGCAGCAGTTGCCTCTACTGCCGGGCCTCGTCGTTTCCATCCCCCAAAATTTGCGTTACACCTGAAACGGGGATGGTTCTGCTGGGCTGCCAAAGCCTCGACTTGCGCAGTGAGCGCTGCAATTTGTTGTTCCTGCTGTGAATTTTGCGGCTTTACTGTTATTGCATTAACCACAGTCACCTGCTGCGCAGTGGTTGTCTCCATGACAATGTCAGCCTGTTTTGCGAGCTCGTCAATGCTGGCCAATTGAAACATACCTATCAGGTGCCCCTGCACCAGAGTAGGCATGCAGGGGATAAACCTCTGTTTCCAGACATCGCTGTCAATCTTTTCATCTCCCGTCAGCCTGCGCCATCTCCGCAGCATTTGTGATGGCCTCCTATCGCCGAGATTATCATCTCCCAGCAGCTCCAAAATGTGGGCTTGTTTCGAGGGCTGCGTTCGCTCCAAGATAGCAGATTTAAGCGCGTTGTATGGCGTAATTTCTTCAGGATTTAAGAGCCTCCTGTAAAAGAGTTGGGACATCGAGTTTTACCTTGTTGACTAAAACCGTGTCCTTCTTATCGTCATACATTTTGTGAGTAAGTGGAAGGTTGCATGTAGCCAGTTGCAGGATCGCCTGAATCCCACGACAGAAGGCAAAGAACAAACGACACTTAGCTGAGCTCAACACCTTGTGTCTCGTTTATTCCAGAAGCCACTTTTACCTCCATTCTCCCCAATCATAACCCATGTGCAGATAAGGCCAATTAGTGCGTCTGACCTTGGAGTTGTTATTGAGTTCTTGTGGATGGACCTTCTAGTGAAACTGCTGGCAAGTCACCAATGGTGACGGGCTGCATGCAAAACCGAAGTGGGCGTGAAGGTGCCACACCCCCACTATTAGAAACATCCTCTCCACTTCCACTATCCAAGGCTTTCATTATTCAGTAAGTTTCAATGAGGTTCCCCCTCATCCTTCTAAACTCCAGCAAGTAGAGGTCCAGCGCCATCAAACACTCATTATAAGTTAACACACTCATTCCTGGGATCATTCTCATAAACCTTCTCTGGACCCTCTCGATCACCAGCACATCCTTTCTCAGATATGGCACCCAAAATTGCTCACGATATTCCAGATGCGGTATAAAGCCTCAGCATCCCATCTCTGTTTTTGTATTCTTTCGAAGAGATCCCCCTCCCCTCCCCCCCACTCACCATCAACAACACCATAATCACATCTGTGGAGTCATTTAAGTTCCTTGGAACCATTATCTCCAGGGACCTTAAATCGGGGGCCACCATCGACTCCACTGTCAAAAAGGTCCAACAGAGGATGTACTTCCTGCGGCAACTGAGGAAACACAATCTGCCACAGGCAATGATGGTTCAATTCTATACTGCAATCATTGAGTCCGTCCTCACCTTCTCCATCACGGTCTGGTTTGGCTCAGCCACCAAGCACGACATCCGGAGGCTGCAACGGATCGTTCGCACAGCTGAGAAGGTTGTTGGCTGCAACCTTCCCCCCATTGACGAACTGTACACTGCAAGGGCCAGGAAGCGAGTGGGCAAGATCATCTCTGACTCCTCTCACCCTGGCCACAAAATCTTTGAAGCACTTCCCTCTGGAAGGCGACTCCGGACTGTCAAAACAGCCACAGCCAGACATAAAAACAGCCTTTTTTCCCCACGAATGATAGTTCTACTCAATAACCAAAGTCTGTAGTTTCTTTTTTGCTCTGGTTTATTTTCACCCACATGTTTAGACCATAATGGTGTATCCTTATTGTTTTGATGTGTTATGCTTTATTCTTAATTGTAAACTGTATGTTTGTGTTGTCATTTGTGAGCGGAGCACCAAGGCACATTCCTTGTATATGCATACTTGGCCAATAAACCTATTCAATTAACAATTAATTAGTCCTCTCGAAATAAATGCTAGCATTTCGTTTGCCTTTTTCTTACTACCAATTCAACTTGCAAATTACCATTGTAGGAATCCTGCACCAGCACTCCTGAGTCCCTTTGCACCACTTTCTGAATTCTCTCCTCATTTAGAAAATAGTCTACGTCTTTATTCCTACTACCAAAACGCATGACTCAATATTTTGCTATGCTGTATTCCATCTGCCTCTTCCTTGCCCACTCTCCCAACTTGTCCAAGTCCTTCTGCAGTGTCTGTGCTTTCTCTATACTCTCTGTTCCTCCTCCTATCTTCATATGGTATGCAAACCTGGCCACAAAACCTTAAATCCTCTCATCCAAATCATTGATGTACAACATGAAGAATAGCGGACCCAGCACCGGACCCCTGCAGAACTCCACTAATCACTGGCAGCCAACCAGAAAAAGCCCTCTTTCTTGCCACTCTTCGCCTTCTGCCATCCAGCCAATCTGCTATCCATGCTAGTATCTTCCCTTTGATGCAGTTCTTTAGCAGGCTCACGTGTGGCATCTTATCAAAGTAATCTTACAGAGGTGTACAAAATCATGAGGGAAATAGAAAGGGTGAATGCACAGGTGCATGGATAGCATAGGTTTGGGGGATATGGGCCAAATGCAGGCAGCTGGGTCTAGCTTGGATCGTCGTTTTGGTCGGCATGGACAAGTTGGGCTGAAGGGTCTGTTCCTGTGCTATATGACTCCATGAATTAATAGTCAATGAGTGGTTTAAAAAATGATTTTTTAAATAATGGCCCAGTTTTTCATGCTGTGATGAAGGAATAGCATTTGCCATTCAAAAAGGATTCTGTTCAAAAGTCCAGAAAAAACTGTGGACTGAAACCTTTTTCAGCACAGCATCTTCTCCACAATATCTACGGAGTATGTGAATCGGCAAAGCAACAATGCTTTCCAATTCACTTCATGGTAGAACTAACTACTGAAGCCTCATTATCATGACTACCACCAAATCCAGGCCATATACACTCCTATCCAAAATGTATATGCATAAAACATGGCAAAGAACAAAGAAGGGGGAAATTATGTATATGTATGAAGAGAAATCAGTACAAGAGTGATGCAAAAGTCTCATCCAACCAATGACTGCTTGATTGCTGTCAAAATGGATGTTCAGCCAAATAAATTGGATATAAGGAGAGATTTTTAACAATATCGTATTCAAAATATATCCCCTGCATATGAACAAAATTAACCCAAGAGCACTGCTGGCAACATCTAGAGGATTTGTCCAACAACACAGGAAAAAAAACCCTCATGCAGTAAAGAACATTACATAGAAAGTATCATGAACTTTGTGCTGAATTGGAGGTCTTGATTGTCATATACACTTCCTTAGAAAGCCAAATTGGAGGAGACTATGAAAATGGTCCACACTTTAGGATCCAACCATATATGATCTCAGACATTACAACTCATATGCCTCAATTTCTTGTCTTCCATGATCTTTTCCTCAGTAAAATCTGATGTGAAATATTCATTTAATATCTCCCCCATCTCTTGTGGCTCATCAAGATGATTATGCTGATCGATAAGTGGACTGTTTTCTCCCTAACTACCCTGTTACTCATGCTCTTTTTTAGAGTGAAGAGCAAAGCTGGCAAGTTTAGGGAACATTGGTTGACAAGTAATGTGGAGGCTCCGGTCAGAAAAATAGAGCCATGTGTCAGATTTAGGCAGTTAGGATTAAATTAATGCCTCGGCGAGTGTAGGAAGTATAGGAGTACACTTAAGAAGGCATGAGTAACAGGATAACGAGGGAGAAAATAGTTCCTTTTTAGATCAGCATGGTCGACTTTATGTAGAGGAATCTTGGAGTCCAAGTCCATAACTCCCTGAAAATGGAATATAAGTAGATAGAATGGTAAAGAGGGCATATGGTAAACTTGCCTGCATTGATCAGGACATTGAATTTAAGAATCAGGATGTCATGATGCAGTTTCATATAGTGTATAGTTCTGGTCACCCCAATACAAGAAGGATGTGGAGGCTTTGGAAAGGGTGCAGATGAGGTTAACTGGAAAGATCCCTGGATTTGAGGGTATTAATTACCAGGCGAGTTGGACAGATTTGAATGTTTTTCTATATTATAAGAAAATAACTGCAGATGCTGGTACAAATCGATTTATTCACAAAATGCTGGAGTAACTCAGCAGGTCAGGCAGCATCTCGGGAGAGAAGGAATGGGTGATGTTTCGGGTCGAGACCCTTCTTCAGAATGTTTTTCTCTGGAATTCTGAGGTTAAGGGGAGACCTGATAGAAGTATATAAAATTATAATACGGTAGACAGTCAAAACCTTTTTCCCACGGTGGAAATATCAAATATTAGAGGGCAAAGCTTTAATATGAGGGGCGTAAAATTTAAAGGAGATGTACGGGTCAATTTTTTTTCCTTCAATGGGTGGTGAGTGCCTGGAAGGTGGTGGTTGCGAGATATACGATAGTAGCATTGAAGACTCTTGGATAGTCACATGGGTGTGGAGGGATATGGATTACGTGCAGGGTTTACCTTAGTATCATGTTCAGCACAGACATTGTGAGCTGAAGTTCCTGTGCCAGTATAGTTCCATGTTCAATGTTAAACGTTCCCACTGAGACATGTCACCAGGTTCTTTTTGGGCACTGGTATGATAGATGGCCTTTTGAAGCAGGTGGGAAATTCACTCCTCAGAAGCAAGAAGTTGAAGATTTTCTTGATTACTCCAGCCAGTTGGTCTGCACAAGTCTTTAGTACTTAGCCAGGTATGCCATCTGGGCTGGACACTTTTTGTGGATTCATCCTCTTGAAGAATGCTCGGACGTTAGCCCGAGAGATTGAGATTACAGGGTTATCAGGGGTTTCGTGGGTTCGTGTCTTTGAAGTGTGTCATTGTTCTTCCTTTTGAAGCTTACATAGAAGGCATGAGTTCATCTGGAAATGATGACAGAAACAAGGAACTGCAGATGCGAGTTTACAAAAAAAGACACAAAGTGCGAGAATAACAGTCGGTCAGGCAGCATCCCTGGAGAGCATGGATAGGTGGCGTTTTGGGTCGGGATGGGTCGGAAGAAGCGTCCTGAACCAAAACATCATCCATCCATGTTCTCCAACGATTCTGTCTGACCCACTGAATTACTCCAGCACTTTATGCCACTTATACCCGGTTTCACCTTGCAGGAGGTGGTGGCGTGCAAGCTACGCCATAGCTGTCAACAGCTTGTTAACAACAGTAGACTTGGACCTGACCTGAATAGTAGACAGCTTCCGTGGAGAACATGGATAACTGATATTTCCGGATGAGACCTTCCTTCGAACTCAGAACAGTCCTGGACCTGAGAGAACAGAGTGCAATCTATAGGATGTCAGAATGGAAAAGTTTCGCATTTTTTATAGAAATAAACACTTATGTGTGAGAATTTAGCAGAGATGTATTCAGTTCAAAGAGAGGGTTTTTTGTGAAGAGATGGTGTCTTAAGCTTTGAAAGTCTGTTGAGCATTTAGTCAGGGGATAGGGCCACAAGGATTCATGGAAAGACCAATTGAAAGGACTGCATCTGCAATAATCTGAAATCTGAAAGAATGAGGCCCAGATCAGCTACACTAGAGTTAGTGAACAGTATAAAAGGAGGAGATATCATTGTGTGAGTTGGAGCATTACGTGTGAGTAGGACCAGTGCCAGTGATGGAGTATAAACCAGGATTTTGTAACAAATAAGAATGGAGAATAGCACTGGTGCAATTGACGTCTGGAGAAGCAAAAGGCTACCTACAGAATTTGCAAAACTCCAAACCATAATTTTCTCTAGCATTGCATAGCACATAACCAGTTGGCTTCTGATTTCTCCTTCCATGCAGTTTGTCTGCAAATAGGTTTTAGAAAAAAAATGTTGCTTCATGATTTTGCAATGCTGAGTTCCAGAACTACTAACAGCAAGACATGCTACAGATGTGAAATTTGGCAGATACACAAACATAAAAACTCACACTTCAATGTTTTGGCAAAGATAACCCAAAGTAAAGCATGACTGTTATGAATCCTGTCCTGATGTACAGAGTATACAATAAGGGAAGCAGTTATGCACCAAGATCTGTCTGTCGAGGAATCGAATCACAGAATTGTATTTTTCCCAGTGCTACACAATCCAAAATTGATTTTATCTGTAGTAAATCAAGTTAATAATAATTTCTAGATTAAATTGTGCCAGGTATGAAATTGGACCAGGGCTTCCAGTCATGATCCAAATTAATACACTTGACATTTTCCCATTGTTAAATGTGTACCCAATCAGTTCCTAATGATATGAATTTGAACATCAATGCTTCAGAAAATTACAATTATGGCATGATCTCAGCAGAACCAGTCTCATTCTACTGACATTGGCAGAAGACAACATAACTTTAGAACTGATTGTCGACTGCTCAAATGCTTCCCAAGATTCACAAGTAACTAAAGAAAACAAACCATTCATCATCATAGGTTCCCTCTCGTGGTTCAGAAACCTGCACATTTGTATCTCTTTACATTAATGCACCAATCCTAGATACCCGATAGAGATTTTATGGGAGCTAGGTGCAAATGATTGATGTCTAAGTCAACAATGTTCACAAGTCCCAGTGCCTTAGATGCCAACTGCCCCTTCCTGAAAGGAAATGAAGCTATGTTTTCATGAATATGGGGTCTGAGTCACTTCTCTAATGCCACAGTGAGCAGAAAACCCAGAAACATGGGAGATCAGCAGTAGTCACCAGGAATGATCCAGGAGTTGACAGTTACCATACCAGGAATTCACAACTCCTTATGCTCTGAAACTTCCTATGAGGTGCAGATGTCTGGGTAATGTAGAAATGGGGTGGATCTCCTCATTCCATGCAAAACCAAACAGGAGAGCATTGCACAGAGTGACTGTACCCAGAACACCTTAATGATAAACTAACGAAGATGTCTTCTGTTGATCAATACAAAAGGAAAGTCCCAGTCATAATGAAGCATTACGAATGAGCAAGGATAGCAGATTTAGTACAGTCTTTGCTCAAGAGGTGGCAATCATTTAAATGATGTTTCTGGCCAAGGAAATAAGGATTTTGCCCCCAACCTGAGTAGCCTCTGCATTCAAGATAGCTCACTTCCTTTCCATATGGCTTTTCACTTGTTCCCGCTTTTTTAAACCTAAATGGAGAAGAAAGATATTGGGTTACAGGTTAATGATCGCTGAATAAGGGTCTGGAAGAAGTAAAATGTTAACAGTGAGATGCGAACAGAGAGTAAATAAGAGATAGTTGAATGTATTGGGGTTATGGGTCGAGCAGCAGTGTGTGTATGTGTGTTCAGTACTTTCAGTAAATGTAAGATCTCTCTCCATCGTGACAGCCATTGTGTATGTTACAATTGTCTAAATATCGTGGTATGTCTTTAACAGAAAACACCCTTCTCTGTTGCTCAGCAAAGTATTGGCAACAGCAATGATACTGCTGGAAACTGCGCTGATCACATTTTGGCGCTCCTTTCTGAATATATAATTTGCCAACTGTTGAACACTTTTTGGCAACCTTCACCATTTTTTCAGGAGGACCTTCATTTTCACTATAGCCACAAGCAACTATGTTTTAGCTCAACAAAACAAACACAATTACATTTCTGAGAAATTCTTATGAAATATAGTGGTGATGTCAAAATCCTATTGTGGGCCAGCATCATTTTAAATACAAATAAAAAGTTCCACATTCAATCCATAATGTTTAATTTGGAATATAATTATGGATTCAATATCTCCACTGCTAACAGCTTGAATTTATTAAATGTTATGGTCTCTACCACCAATGCCTTAATGAGTCTCTGCTCTATTCCTCTTCCTGATTACTGCCCAAAGTCGTACCACATCATTCAAGAACGTAAGAAATAAGGGCAGGAGAAGGCATTTGGTCCATTGAGCTTGCTCCGACATTCATAAGTATCTGAAACGACCAACATTTTCCTACACTACCCCCATATTTCGTAATGCCCTTAATATCCAGAATTCTATCCATCTCTGTATTGAATAAACTAATTCACAGAGTCTCGGGTATTATTACTAATCATTGACTTCAGAAAAGGGAAGTCGGGAGGAGGACCCATGCTGGAGAGAGTTAGCAGCTTCAGATTCCTGGGCATTAACATCTTAGATGACCAGTCTTGTGGCCAGCACAAAGTTGTAATCACGAAGAAGGTGCTCCAGTGCCTCTTCTTTCTTGGAAGTTTAAAGAGATTTGGCATGTCTGCGAATACTCCAGCAAACTTCTGCAGAGGCACTGTAGAAAGTATCCTCACTGGTTGGCCTAGTACGGCAATTCCAATGCAAAGGAATTAAAGAGGTTGCAGAGAGTGGTGGACTCATCTCAGTCCATCACAGGCATAGCCCTCCCCATCATTGAAACCATCCACATGAGACACTGCATCAAGAAGATGGCATCTATCATCAAACATCCTTACCATCTGGACCATGACCTCTTCTTACTACTCTCATTGGGCAGGAGTTGTGGAAGCTTGAAGTGCCACAACACCAGGTTCAGGAACAGGTACTTTCTAAAACCATCAGGTCCTTGAACCAAATGCACAACCCTAATCTTACGTCAGGAACACTACAGACCACCTATTGCACTCTCATGAATATGTTATCTAATTATGTTTTTGTACTAATATCTTGTTCTTACACACTTCTTCTTTTCACTGTCTTGTATAATTTATGTTTTTGTGTGTTTGAGACAATGTGCCTGCTAAGCTGTTGCAATTTATTTTATTGTACCTGTGCCTTACCATACTTGTGCATATGACAATAAACTCTAGAGTCACAGAGTGATACAGTGTGGAAACAGGCCCTTTGGCCTAACTTGCCCACACCCGCCAATATGTCCCAGTTACACTAGTCCCACCTGCTCACGTTTAGAACCTGTCCTATCCAGGTACCTGTCTAACTGTTTTTTAAATGTTGGGATTGTCCCTGCCTCAACTACCTCCTCTGGCAGCTTCTTCCATACACCCACCACCCTTTGTGTGAAAAAGTTACCCTTCTGATTCCTATTAAATCTTTTCCCCTTCACCTTAAACCTATGTCCTCTGGTCTTCGATTCACCTACTCTGGGCAAGAGACTCTGCATCTACCTGATCTATTTCTCTCATGATCTTATACACCACTGTAAGAGTACCCCTCATCCTCCTGCGCTCCAAGGATTAGAATCCCAGCCTCTGCCCATAGCTCAGACACTCTAGTCTTTGCAACATCCTTGTAAACTTAACGGCTTGATTCACTAACCTCTTCATGATCCAAATTTTGCTCATCTCACTCATAAGCGCCCTACTGCTTCTCTGAGACTGAGATTTTGGTTCCTATTTGCAGACTCCTCAGCCTACAAAATATCAACTTTGCATTCAGCCTTTTGAGTCTTTAACTCCTTTCATTCTTCTAAATACAGGTGCTATCCACTCAATTTGAACTACATAAAACTGAGAGATGAGAGTGATTCATTGACGACATGATCAATCCAAACAAAAGATTCAAGATTCAAGATTCAATTTATTGTCACATGTACCAATTAAGGTACAGTGAAATTTGAGTTACCATACAGCCATACTAAGTAAAAAGCAACAAGACACACAGCCACATAAAATAAAATTTATCATAAACATCCACCACAGCGGATTCCACATTCCTCACTGTGATGGAAGGTAATAAACTTCAATCAGCTTCCTCTTTGTTCACCTGCGGTCGGGGCTGTGAACCATCCACAGTCACCGCTGCCGACTGTCCGAGGCACTCGCGTCGGGATGATCGAAACTCTGGCTTTGGGACAGATTGAAACACTCTCCGCGGCATTGGAGCTCCCGAACCGGCCTCTTCTTACCAGAGACCTCACAATGTTAAAGTCCACAGGCCCCCGCGGTTGGAGCGCTCCACAGTCGATCCTCGGCAAAGGATCGTAGCTCCACGATGTTAAAGTCGCGCCGTGCCCGCAGCTAAGCGCCGGGCCGGTCTCCAGGAAAGGCCGCACCACTCCATGATGTTAGGCCACAGAGGGGACGGAGATACGATACGGAGTAATCACATCTCCGTCGAGGTAAGAGATTGAAAAAGTTTTCCCCAATTCCCCCCCCCCACATAAAACAAACCAAGAAATACTAAAACATACTTTTAACACATGCTTAAAATAATAAAAAACAGTAGAAGGACAGACAGGCTGTTGGCGAGTTAGCCACTATGATGGCGTCATGCGATGGAAAACCATAATGGCGCCATCCGATGGAAAAGTACAATTCTATTGGTCAAGTAGAAAGGGTGGGTGAAGAAGGCATATGGAATGCCTACCTTCACTGCTAGGGGCATTGAATATGGGAGTCAGGACATCATGATGCAGCTCTGTAGAACTTTGGTTAGGCCGCATTTCGAGTATTGTGTGCAGTTCTGGTCATCCCATAACACAAAGTCATAAATGAGCAGAATTAGGCCATTCAGCCCATCAAGTCCACTCCGCTATTCAATCATGGCTGATCTATCTCTCCCTCCTAACCCCATTCTCCTGACTTCCCCCCATAACCCCTGACATCCATACAATTCAAGAATCTATCTTTGCTGTAAAAATATCCATTGACTTGGCCTCCACAGCCTTCAGTGGCAAAGAATTCCACAGATTCACCACCCTCTGACTGAAGAAATTCCTCCTCATCTTCCTAAAGGAACGTCCTTTAATTCTGAGGCAATGACCTCTAGTCCGAGACTCTCCCACTAGTGGAGACATTCTCTCCACATCCATTCTATCCAAGCCTTTCACTATTCGGTAAGGACATTACAGGAAGGACATGGCAACTTTGGAGGGGCTGCAGAGGAAGTATACCTGTATGCTGCCTGGATTAGAGGGTCTCAGCTACTGGGGGATTAGATAGACTTAGATTGTTTTCTCTGGAACGTCAAAGGTTTTGGGGAGACTTGATAGACGTCTATATAATTATGAGAAGCATAGACAAGGGTAGACAGTGGAAACCTTTTTCCAAGGATAGAAATGTCCAACAATAGAGGACATAGTAATAGGGCGAGAGAGGAATAGTTTAATGGAGATGTGCAGGAACAAGAGTGGTGATGACCTGAAATGCATTGCCAGGGGTAGTGGTGAAGGCAGATATGATAGTTGCTTTTAAAATACTTGTAGATAAGGCACAGTGAAGTCAAGAGTGTTTTATTGTCATGTGCCCCAGAGAGAACAATGAAATTCCTACTTGCTGCACCACAACAGAATATGTAAACATAGTACACTGTAAACAATATGATAAACAAGAGGAAAAAAAGTTCAGTGTGTATATATACACATACCCACAAGTACACATACACACACATATATATATATATATATATATATATATATTATATATATATATATAACCATGTGGATATATATCCATGTACATATACATATATATATATATATATATATATATATATATATATATATATATATATATATAGTGTAAAAAAAGGTATATGAAGGTATTTATTTCACAAAATGCTGGAGTAACTCAGCAGGTCAGGCAGCATCTCAGGAGAGAAGGAATGGGTGACGTTTCGGGTCGAGACCCTTCTTCAGACTGATATCAGGTGGGCGGGACAATGGAAGGATATAGGTGGAGACAGGAAGATAGAGGGAGAACTGGGAAGGGGGAGGGGAAGAGAGGGACAGAGGAACTATCTAAAGTTAATAAATATATATATATATACACACACACACATATATATATATATATATATATACATACATACACACACATACTCATAAAATAAACAATAGTAGTGCAATAATAATAATAGTCTATTGACGTTTAGAGCTTATTTGAGGTTGTAGTATTTAATAGCCTGATGGCTGTAGGGAAGAAGCTGTTCCTGGACGTTGCAGTTTTCAGTCTCCTGTACCTTCTTCCCGATGGCAGGGGTGAAATGAGTGTGTGGCTAGGATGGTGTGGGTCTCTGATGATGCTGGCTGCCTTTTTGAGGCAGCGACTCCGATAAATCCCTTCGATGGTGGGGAGGTTGGAGCCAATGATGGACTGGGCAGTGTTCACAACTTTTTGCAGTCTTTTCTGCTCCTGGACGTTCAAGTTGCCGAACCAGGCCATGATGCAACCAGTCAATATGCACTCTACACCTGTAGAAGTTCAAAAGAATCCTCACATACATACTGAATCTCCGTAATCTTCTCAGGAAGTAGAGGCATTGAAGAGCGGGGAATAGAGGGTTGTGGTGAAGGCAGATAGATCAATTTAACTAGGCATCATGTTCAGCACGATCATTGTGGGCCAAAGGATTCTAAGACTCAGTTAACTTGGAAAATAATGTTGAGGAGTTTCCGGGATGAATGACCTATCTTTGAATTGTAATATCAGAACACAAGCAACAGAAGTTTTATCTGGCAACCTGACAGAAAAGCAGGACAGAGTGACAGGATTGAAAACATAAATGTTCTAATTTTGAGAAAGAGAAAATCTTGCCCAAAAAGCCACAGGCACTCTCCCAGGAATCTCCCCATTCATTTTTATACGTCGGTGCTTTTTTCAAACATTCACTTCTATTTTCAATCATCAGCAAAGTGATGGAAGGTGTCATTTGGCACTGGTATCAGGGGGCACTTGCTCATCAATTATTCCTCACCGATGCCCAATTTGAGCCTCAGTACTTCCTATCTGCCTGAATGAATGCAACTCCAACAACTCACAAAAAGCTTAACACAATCCAGATTTTTTTTTAAACAGTCTGCTTAGTTGACACCCCATCAACCATCCTAAACATTCTGTAGGGGCCATTTTGCGTTATTAGTTATTTTAGCATATTATCATATTACTTTGTATCCTGCTGTAATATTTTTGTACACCAGGGGATTGTCCTGAGATATATGTTGGAGTCTTACGTATATGGACTGGGAGGAGCCAAAATTTTGAGTATAATTTGCCCAGCACCTACATAATGCTTCAGTGACATCAAGAGCCGGCCAGACACAGGGTTCAGCAGGCCAAACAAGTAACAACGAGGAGTCTGCTGAACAAAGGGATTTGGCGGACCATACAAGTAACACCAGGAGCTTGCTAAGATAATAGGGTTTTAGCAAGCCACTAACAGGATACGAAGGAGTGACGGTGAGATACTAAGTTCTTACCAAACAAGTCAAACAAATTAACGATGGGAGATATACTAATTTGTTTTGTATTATTACTTCTATAAACGACTAACTAAACTACAACGTCGTGAAGATCTCTCTTGTTATTTGCATCAAGAACCATCGCTCCCCTCCATCAACGGTAAGCTTAAGGACTTTATTGGGAAGGACTAAGTTTCCGCTAAGGTCTTATCTTTGGCCTGGAGTGATTTATTGTAAGAACTTGCTCAGCCGGAGAATAGATCAAGAGCTATCCTCGTGAGTGAAGCCATCCGTCTCTATGTTATTTAAGTTTTAATTAGTTCTAGTAAGGAGACTGGAGTTTGTATAGCAATTAACATTACAAGGATTATTTAGTCGCTAAACTTTGAAGTTGAAGGAAACTGATCAAAGTCTCTTTCTGTGTTAATCTGACACAAGATTGGAAACTTAGAAAGCCAGTTAATTGCAGGAAGCTTTATTGGAAAGCTGTTTTTTCGGTAGCTGGTACTGGAAAAAAACAAGAATTTTGAGAACCAAGAAGTGACCTGCAACATAGCTCGCTATCAGCTTGTTTTGAATTCCATTGAAGATACGGCTTTACGTCTTCAAGTTTTTAGAGGACAGCCAGCAGTGTGTCTGTGGTTAAATCTGATGTTCAGCCACAAGGTGGCGACATCGGAAAGGAGAAAGGAGAAAAGGACTATCAAGCTCACAACCAAGAGCTAGGAATTGCTCTTTGAGAAGCATGAAAAGAAAAAGGAAAGAAGATATAAACAAGCTGGCAGGTTAATAGAAGACACTAAAGAGCTAATGAAGTCGAGTGAAAATGTAGAATACGTACAATACAACTTGATTAAATTTAAAAGGCTCAATGGTGAAATTAATGAAGAATATGAAGCATTGAAACAGCTATTACTACTCGGAGAGCCTTGAAAAGGATTCTGGCAAGCTGAAAGAAAGGGTTGAAAGGGAGATGCAAGTTTTTAAAGCAACACTCCGTGGACATTGTTTACATCCAGAAAATCTTTCTCAGTCAGAAAGCGCAATCATCTCTTTCAGTCAAAGACAAAGATTCGAGGAGGAATTATCAGTACTAGAAGGTAATATCGTCAAAGGAGGGAGTCATTTATACAAACTGGATCCAGTGCTGATGAATGGACTTCTGAGTAGGCGGTCGACAACGAGGAGTCTGCTGAACAAAGGGATTGGCAGACCATACAAGTAACACCAGGAGCTTGCTAAGATAATAGGGTTTTAGCAAGCCAGTAACAGGATATAAAGGAGTGACGGTGAGATACTAAGTTCTTACCAAACAAGTCAAACAAACAAGTTAACAATGGGAGATATACTAATTTGTTTGTATTATTACTTCAATAAACGACTAACCAAACTGCCACATCGTGAAGATCTCTCTGTTGTTGTTATTTGCGTCAAGAACCATCGCTCCCCTCATTCGTCAACAGTGAGCTTAAAGGGCCTGTCCCACTTAGGCGATCTTTTTGGCGACTGCCGGCGACTGTCAAAGTCGTAGCAGATCGCCGAACTTTTCTTTTACCCAACGTCAATGACCACGGCCGCTGGACTTTACACCGCTGGTGCGGCTCGGCCGCGGGACCTAACATCGCCCGGTGCGGCTAGGCCGCGGGACTTTACATCGCTGGTGCGGCTCGGCCGCGGGACCTAACATCGCCCGGCGCGGCCGCGGGATGGTTCAGCGCCAGGCGTGGCTCGGCCGCGGGGCCTTCCATCACCCGGCGCGGCTCGGCCGCTGGACTTTACATCGCTGGTGCGGCTCGGCCGCGGGACCTAACATCGCCCGGTGCGGCTCGGCCGCGGGACTTAGCAGCGCACGGTACGGCCGCGGGGTCTTCCATCGCCCGGCTTGGTCACGGGACGTTTCAGCACCCGGTACGGCTCGGTCGCGGGGCCTTCAATCGCCCGGCTCGGCCGCGGGACTTTTCAGCACCCGGTGCGGCTCGGCCGCGAGGACTTCCATCCCCTTGCGGGGACTGTGCGGGTCGGTCGGGGACGAGCTGTCTGTCCGTGGGCGTGGGGAAGAGAGTGGAAGTTTTGTTGCCTCCATCACAGTGAGGGGGTGTTTGGAGTCACTGTGATGGATGTTTGTGTTGGGGTCATGTGTCTTGTGTTCTTTTTTTTTTGTGTGTGACTGCAATGTAATTTCGCTCGGTACCTCGGTACCGAATGACAAATAAAGCTTTGTATTCCTGTATGTATTCTGTATTAAAAACCAAGCTTCACTGTAACAAGGAATAAACTGGATTTACTTCCAGTTTACTAATAGTTGTATTAAAACAATTTTTTTTTTAAAGTGGTTCAGTGGATTTTTGTGAAAAGTGTGTGGGCATTCTTTGAAAATGTAAGGGGGATGTATATCTGGTTTCTGGGTTGCATATCTGGGTTTGGAGCTCACTTTAAATGTAATGGCTGAGGCCAAAAACATTGCAAAAATTCCCACGCTGTCAATGCCTCTCCGGCGTCCTGATTTTCGCTGAAATCACTGACAATTCAGTAAGTACTTGAGAGTTTTGAACTATAACACCTTGTATGGGTTACTTAAAAACCAAGCTTCACTGTAACAAGGAATAAACTGGATTTACTTCCAGTTTACTAATAGCTGTATTTTTTTTTTAAATTTAAAAAGTGGTTCAGTGGAGTTTTGTGAAAAGTGTGTGGGCATTCTTTGAAAATGTAAGGGAGATGCATATCTGGTTTCTGGGTTGAATATCTGGGTTTGGAGCCCACTTTAAATGTAATGGCTGAGGCCCAAAACATCACGAAAATTCCTACGCTTACCTGACCGACAAACTGTCGCCTCCAATCTACCTGTCAAATGTCCTGACGGTAAATAAATTGGTTAAACACGAGCATTTTATTGTATTTTGAAATGACTTTACTTATTTTAATATTATGTGCTTCTAAATGTATCTTAATAGAATTTATCAAACCTGGGGACAGCATGCGACAGCGATCGCAATAAGCTGGCGACAAGCCAGCAGTCGCCGAGAGATTTCAAACCATTTGATTTCTCAGCGACGCGCCGAGATCTACTACGATCCACTACGATCTTTGGAAGACTCCTCACGATCATGCCCACGACCCCCCAGCGAACGTTCGGCGACAGCCTAGTCGCCGGCAGTCACCTTAAAATCGCCTAAGTGGGACAGGCCCTTAGGGACTTTATTGGGAAGGACGGCGATATCGTCTGTAAATAACCAATCTACTAACAATTTCATCGAAATGTCATTAAGATTAACTCTATGAATCATAAATAAGAAATTGAATCTGAAAATTAATGTGGCCTCGTTATCTGATGTTTGCACAGCTACTAGAACCTGGTCATTTTTTTTCTTTTTCATTCTTATCTATCATAACAGTATAACAGTATAACAGAGCTTTATTTGTCATTCGGTACCGAGGTACCGAACGAAACTACATAGCAGTCATAGAAAAAAAGAACACAAGACACATAACCCCAACACAAACGTCCATCACAGTGACTCCAACACAGTGCCTCACTGTGATGGAGGCAACAAAACTTCTACTCTCTTCCCCACGCCCACGGACAGACAGCTCGTCCCCGACCGACCCGCACAGTCCCCGCAAGGGGGTGGAAGTCCCCGCGGCCGAATCGCACCGGGTGCTGAAACGTCTCGCGGCCGAGCCGGGCGATGAAAGGCCCCGCGACCAAGCCTTGCGCAGCTTAGTCCCGTGGCAGAGCCGCACCGGGCGATGTTAAGTCCCGCGGCCGAGCCGCACCAGCGATGAAAAGTCCCGCGGCCGAGCTGCACCGGGCGATGTAAAGTCCCGCGGCCGAGCCGCACCAGGCGATGTTAGGCCCCGCAGCCGAGCTGCACCGGGCACTGTTAAGTCCAGCGGCCAAGCCGCACCAGCGATGTAAAGTCCCGCGGCCAAGCCGCACCGGGCGATGTAAAGTCCAGCGGCCGAGCCGCACCGGGCGATGTTAGGCCCCGCAGCCGAGCCGCACCCCGCGCCGTGAGGAAGAGAAAAGTTTCCCCCACCCCCCCCACCACCCCCCCACCCACACCACCACCCCCCACACATACACAACCATAAAAAATACAAAAACCATCCCAACACCGACACCCAACAAAAAAAAAGGAAAAAAGACGAACAGACTGCTAGCGAGCCGCAGTCGTTAGGCGCCGCCACCCTACCAACAGGATGCATGTATGATACCTGACTGGATGCTTTATTTTTATTAATGCCTAGAAAAATATGTAAAATAATGACTAAACTCTTTCAAAACACTATTTGCATAAATCAATTAAGGACATTAAGTTTACATCCATTACATTTTACTGTCAACCATTTGGGGCTCCTATTTCTTCAAAGCAATTGGTTCAAAAACATAATAATAATAATAATAATAATAATGCATTACATTTATATAGCGCTTTTCATATACTCAAAGACGCTTTACAGGGATTTAGAGAACATAGAAAAATGCATAAATAGATAAATAAGTAAATAAGTAAACGAACAGAGAAAGGAGACAGAAGGTGAGGTGACCTTCAGTGGTTGAAGGCAGTACTGAACAGGTGAGACTTCAGTGATGTTTTGAATGTGGTGAGTGTGGAGGAGTCTCTAACGGTTTGGGGTAGTGAGTTCCATAGGGTGGGAGCAGCGATGGAGAAAGCCCTGTCCCCCCCAGGATCTGAGTTTGGTCCGGATGTGGGGGGATAGGAGATTGGCAGCAGCAGAGCGGAGGGTGCAGGTGGGAGTGTGCCTGTGGAGGAGGTCGGTCAGGTAGGATGGGGCCAGGTTATGGAGGGCTTTGTAGGTTATGAGAAGGATTTTGTACTGGATTCTCTGGGGGATGGGGAGCCAGTGGAGTTTGTAAAGGATGGGGGTGATATGGTCACGGATCGGGGTGTGGGTGAGTAGACGGGCAGCGGAGTTTTGAATGTATTGAAGTTTACTGATGATTTTTGAGGGTGCGCCATAGAGGACACCTTGGGGGAGGGGAGCGGTGGGGGATTTACAGTTGTTAAAGGCTGTTGCAGTAGTCCAGACGGGAGGTGATGAAGGCGTGGATGAGGGTTTCTGCAGCTGTGGAGGAGAGGGATGGACGGAGACGGGCAATGTTTTTGAGGTGGAAGAAGGCTGTCTTTGTGATGTGTTTGATGTGTTTGTCGAAGGAGAGGGTTTGATCAAAGATGATTCCAAGATTCCGGATGTGAGGGGAGGTGGATACTGGGAGACCATCAATATTGAGGATGAAGTTTTGGGTGGATTTGGTGAGCGTTTTTGGACCAATGATTATGATTTCAGATTTGTTGCAATTGAGTTTGAGGAAATTTGATTGAAGCCAAGATTTTATTTCAGTGATGCAGTTTGTCAGTGTAGAGTGTGTGGTGGGGGAGATTGACTTGGTGGAGATGAGGAGCTGGATATCATCGGCGAAGCAGTGGAAGTTGAGACCATGACGGCGGATTAATTGACCAAGGGGGAACAGGTAGAGGATGAAGAGGAGGGGGCCAAGGACTGAGCCTTGGGGGACACCTTGGGGGAGGGGAGCGGTGGGGGATTTACAGTTGTTAATGGAGATGAACTGGTGTCTGTCAGAGAGGTAAGATTTGAACCAGGATAGGGCTGTGCCGGTGATGTTAAAGGAGGTTTCAAGTCGGGTGAGGAGAAAGGAGTGATTTATGGTGTCAAAGGCGGCGCTGAGGTCAAGTAGGATGAGGATGTTGAGGTTGCCAGCGTCGGAGGAGAGGAGAAGGTCGTTTGTGATTTTGAGGAGTGCAGTTTCAGTACAGTGGTTGGAGCGGAATCCGGATTGGAAAGTTTCATACAGGTTATTGGTAGAGAGGTGGTATTTGAGTTGGGAAGCTACAGCACGTTCCAAAACTTTGAACAGAAAGGGTAGGTTGGAGATTGGTCTGAAGTTGATATAAACCTTGTAACATTCCCCACAACAAGAAATAAACTCATACAACATAATGGTTCAACTAAGTTGAGGTTAAACTATGAAGGAGTATTACACAAATACATTTATCCATAGTTATTGTTAAGTTCACTGGCTTGTTCCCTTAATTAGTTTATACTGCAAATGTATTTTCATTTTTTTAAAGTAGAATAGCCTATTTTATTATCTTGTACTAAAACAAATATTTAAGTTGCTGGGCCTATTGCTTTACTGTGCATCAAAAAATTTTACTACCGTAAGAATTTTGGCAAATAATTTGCAAATTAACTCAGTATATTATATATTTCCCATTAAAGTTCTGAACTTGGACATCAGCTTGAGAACTATTTTTCAGAAATCAGACTCTATGGAGCTGAACATTCTGTTATTTTCACAGTGTGATAATAATGAGTAGGGACTACAGATACATTTAATAAAGGAAACTCTTATCTATGATAATGTCAGAGAAATTCTGCAAAATCATTCCCACCACACTTCCATCCTTAAATAGATGCACAGCAAATCTATAAAGGAACATTTGGTTTTAGTGGGTGCTGAGCTGGAAATGGAAGATTATTTTTCAATCATATTATACAATGCTTTACATGGCAGTAGTTTCGGGAAAAGTGAAGCAGGCAGTAAAATGTCACTAACTGATTATATGATTGGAATTTTCTTGGCAAAACCTTCAGGAAATAGTTTTGAAAGTAAGGGTCAACAAAGGCTGGATATGCAGCCCAGACATATGCCGCAGGGATATCTTCTGCAGCATGGGACCACACAGGCAGTACTGGTATTGGTTTATTATTGCTATTGATTTATTTTTGTCATGTGTACTGGGATACAGTGGAAAAAATTGATGTGCACGTTATCCAAGTGAATCATAGCATACATAGGTACTGCATAATCATACCGTATATGTGTGTACAACAGGTAAAAGACCTTATAGGAACATCTTTCCAACAACCATCAGGCTATTGAACACTACAAACACCAAACAAACTATGAACTATGAACTGTCTTGGTTGCATTGAGGACTTCAAGCTTTTGTTTTGTTTGTTTTGTTTTGGTTTAGACTAAAATTGGGGTTATTTATGATTTAGTTTTGCTTGTTATTATGTTATCTACTGACTAATGTGCTTACAGACCTGTTATGCTGCTACAAGTAAGAATTTCATTTTCCGTTTCAGTACATATGACAACTAAACACTCTTGACTCTTGACTCTTTTTAAAAATCAACAAATGCCTCCTTACACAATCTTAAACCTTAATTCCAACAGTGTTGTTACTTCATGATTAGAAATTCTATTGTGTAGCATATGTTTTAATGGTGGGTTTGAATCTGAAAATTCATTGTTAATGGGACTGATATTAATGCAGATTATGAACTTGAATTATAGTTCTCTGGCCAATTGATAGGCTTTGTGCTGAGGCTAATGGGGGTCTAGGACTTTGGTTACAGCAACATTCTCCCTAGCTCCCTTGTATTAACGGCCAACATATAATTTGTTTTCCTAAACACTTGCTGGACCTGAATGTTAACTTTCAGTGACTTTTGTACAAAGGCACTTCAGATCCCTATGAAAATTAACATTTTTCAATTTCTCTCAGTTTAAAAATACATTCTTTCTATTTTTTGCTCAATCAGTTGACAACATTGCATTTTTGCACAGTATATTCCATTTGCCTTGTTCATACCTTTTAACATAGCCTGTGTATATTCCTTTGAATCCTGTCTGTACCTCATTCAATGCTATCAAACCTGTTGACAAAGTCGATGACATTGTTTCTCTCAGAGAATGAGATAATTGACCTTGTTTTAGGTGTAGGTCTTTCCTCTATTGCCTCAAGCTACACACAGCCCACATTTAACTCGCAAAGATCCATAAGCAGGATTATCTTGACAGACCCTATTCAGTCTGTTCTTGTCACACAGAACATTTTCTTTATTCCCACCATGACTCTAATCATTCTGCTCCAGCCCAGTTTCTTTCTACTTATATCTGCAACACCTCTGAAGCCCTCCATCGCCTTGATAGTTTCTAGCTTACTGGTCCCAGCTGGCTTATCTTCACAATGGCTGTATAATCCCTGTACACGCCCATCCAATACCTTTACATCTTGCTTGAACAGAAGCCAACCAGTTTTCCTTCACCACCACCTTTTTTTCACTTTGCTGAATTCACAATGAGCAACTCCTTTATCTCCACTCACTTCCTCTAAATCAAAGGTGTAGCTTTGGAAGCCATCTTGGGACTGAGTTATGTCTGTCTTTTAATGGGACACATGAATAGTGTCCCTTCTTTTCACTGTGCATTGATGACTGTATTGGTGCTATTTCCTGCTCTCCCACAGAACTCAAAAGATTCATCATCTTTCCTGCCATTTTCCACCTACTGTCATCTCCACAAAGTTGACCTCCTATTCTTTCTAGCATATTCCAACTAATCATGTCACAACCCCTGAGATTCAACTGATTCAATTTCAGATATCCAGTCTTTTCAGTTTGTATCAAAACTTCCAGCTTTGATGAAAGGTCAACAATATCCTGTAGCTTTAATTCCTTTTTCACCTCATATGCTACACAACCTGTTGGATATTTCATGCATTTTCTTTTATTTCAGATTTTCAGCAACTTCAGTATTCCATGTTTCACAGTTCCAATATGTTTTCATCTCCACTGTCATCTCCATCTTATTTATTCATCTTGCTTGGTTGAAGATGTAGGCTTCAGTGCAATCCTACCACATTAAGAAATGACTGTGTTGTGGTGTTTACAAAGTTTGTTAACAAATTTCATAAACCTATTCCACAAGGTCACCTAGTGATCAAGTGCCGATACTACATTGTGACAATTACTATTACGATACCAAAAGGTAAATAAACAGTAAATGCCAAACATTTAGTTGGTCAGGTAGCATCTGTGGAAAATTGAGCAATGTTCACTTTTAGGAACAATGACTCTTTTATAAAACTCTTTTATCAGAACTAGGAAAAGTTAAAAATCAGAGAAGCCTACAGCTGTTCTATGTTTCTATGTTTCATGGTGGTGGATGTTAAGGCCACTGGTTACAAGTTGTTAAGGCATGAGATCTTCCTTTCCTTTGGCACTGGGATAATAGTGGACTTCTTGAAGCAGGTGGGTACGTCAATATGGAGTCAGGAGAGATTAAAGATGTCCATGAACACTCCCACTAGTTGGTCCGCATTAAGTTTGTCAGGGAGGACAGTACTATCACCAGCGATGCTGCCTGACTTTACTTTGCAGCCACTTATAGTATTCAGGCCTGGCCACCATCGACACGAATCCGAGTGGTTTTACTGGGATTCATGTTTGTCCCAGTATTGTCTCTTGGCAAACCCACTCTCTCCTCATACCCTTCACTTGCTCAATGTTTCTCATTAGAATAATGAGGTCATACAGCATGTAAACAGCTCCTTCAGCCCACCTTGCCCATGCTGACCAAGATGCCTCATCTACATTAGTCTAACCTGCCTGCATTTGGCCCTTTTCACTCTAAACCTTTCCTATCCATGTACCTGCTTAAATGTCTTTAAAATGTTGTTAGGGTAGAGTTGCTATCTTACAGCGCTTGCAGTGCCAGAGACCCGGGTTCGATCCCGACTAAGGGTGCTGTATGTACAGAGTTTGTACGTTCTCCCCGTGACCGCGTGGGTTTACTCCGAGGTCTTCGGTTTCCTCCCACATTCCAAAGATGTATAGGTTTGTAGGTTAATTGGCTTGGTATAAGTGTTAATTGTCCCTTGTGTGCGTAGGATAGCGTTAATGTGCGGGGACCGCTGGTCGGTGCGGACTCAGTAGGCCGAAGGACCTGTTTCCATGCCATATCTCTAAACTAAACTAAAATAAACTAAACATTCTCTGCTTAGAACAAATACAATAACTCCACCTCCTCTGGCGTAGAGAATCCCAAAGATTCATGACCCCTGAAATTTCTCCATACATCTGTCTAAAAGGGGCTGGATAGAGATCCCAATAGGGGATCATCCTCCCAGCATCCACCCTATTGATCCTCCTGTGAATCCTATATGTTTCAATAGATCACTATTTCTAAATGCCATTATGGGCCATTGTTACTCAACTCCTTCATTACAGAATTCAACCAAGTGAACCTTCTCTGTACTGTCTACTGTGCAAGTACATTTTTCATTTAATATAGATACATATACAGTACACTGTAGTCCAAGTGCAGTCTCATCAACTTCCTGTGATGTTGCATCAACACTTCCCTACTTTTATACAACATACCCCTTGTAATTCCATGAGACTTCCTAATTATTTGATCTTCTACCCTTATCTCATCTCACACTTTTTGTCCTTTCATCTTTGCCCTTCTTCCAACCATCTGTTAATTTTAAAAAACCCTCACCTGTATTCACATATTACTTTGTCTAGGCTTTGTCCTGCCTCCAGCTCTAGCCAGCCCTCTCCCCCCCATTACAATCAGCTTGAAGAAGGGTCCCGTCGCAAAACATCACCCATCCATGTTCTCCCGAGTTGCTGCTTGATCTGCTTAGTTACTCCAGTACTTTCTGTCTTTTTTTTGTAAACCAGCATCTGCAGTTTCTTGTGTCTGCGTGAATTTTTTAATCACAACTTATAAAAGTAAAAGTGAAAAAAGGCAACTTGAACGAAATTACCTTGTCCATCTTAGCAGCACGACTTTGATAAATTCTATTGATTCAACTCTAAACTGTCTCAAATAACCAAATCAGTTACTTGTAAAGGGATGAGATTTTCCACTATGATCATGATTTTATACAATTCATGGACCATCGTACATCAATTCAGCAGTGTTAAAACTGGTTATTGGAACAAATGAAAATAAAGGGCTCCGGTTAACTACCTGAAAGAGTACGTAAATAATGTTATTGTTTTCATTAAGCATTAATCCTTGGAAAAATATTGTCATTGTATAAAAAGAAACTACAAGGCTGTTCGTAATAAATCTTACAAGTCTGCTCTGAGACAGACAAACATTTTTGCAGCATTTAATGAACCAAACTCATATTACCTGTTGCTGATATATGAAAGGAAAAGGAAGATTTTCTTGTCCGTTTTATTCTTACATCTTCTGAGAACTTAAACATGAGATTTATTTAATACTTTATGATATATTATTCACTGCTTTCAACTTTTTACATTGTCAGATCTCAGTAATAGGTGAGTTTGGTACAGAGGCAACATGCCTAAATAGACAATAGACAATAGACAATAGGTGCAGGAGTAGGCCATTCGGCCCTTCGAGCCAGCACCGCCATTCAATGTGATCATGGCTGATCATTCTCAATCAGTATCCCGTTCCTGCCTTCTCCCCATAGCCCCTGACTCCGCTATCCTTAATTCGATTTATTCACAAAATGCTGGAGTAACTCAGCAGGTCAGGCAGCATCTCGGGAGAGAAGGAATGGGTGATGTTTCGGATCGAGACACTTCTTCAGACTGATGTCAGGGGGGCGGGACAAAGGAAGGATATAGGTGGAGACAGGAACATAGAGGGAGATCTGGGAAGGAGGAGGGGAAGGGAGGGACAGAGGAACTATCTAAAGTTGGAGAAGTCGATGTTCATAACACTGGGCTGCAAACTGCCCAGGCGAAATATGAGGTGCTGTTCCTCCAATTTCCGGTGGGCCTCACTATGGCACTGGAAGAGGCCCATGACAGAAAGGTCAGACTGGGAATGGGAGGGGGAATTGAAGTGCTCGGCCACCGGGATATCAGTTTGGTTAATGCGGACCGAGCGCAGGTGTTCAGCGAAGCGATCGCCGAGCCTGCGCTTGGTTTCGCCGATGTAAATGAGTTGACATCTAGAGCAGTGGATGCAATAGATGAGGTTGGAGGAGGTGCAGGTGAACCTTTGTCTCACCTGGAAAGACTGTTTGGGTCCTTGGATGGAGTTGAGGGGGGAGGTAAAGGGACAGGTGTTGCATCTCGTGCGGTTGCAGGGGAAAGTGCCTGGGGTTGGGGTGGTTTGGGTAGGAAGGGACGAGTGGACCAGGGAGTTACGGAGGGAATGGTCTCTGCGGAACGCAGAGAGGGGAGGGGATGGGAAGATATGGCCAGTGGTGGGGTCCCGTTGTAGGTGACGGAAATGTTGGTGGATGATATGTTGGATCCGCTGGCTGGTGGGGTTGAAGGTGAGAACGAGGGGGATTCTGTCCTTGTTGCGAGTGGGGGGAGGGGGAGCAAGAGCGGAGCTGCGGGATGTAGAAGAGACCCTAGTGAGAGCCTCATCTATAATGGAGGAAGGGAAGCCCCGTTTCCTGAAGAACGAGAAGAGCTCTATCTAGCTCTCTCTTGAATGCATTCAGGGAATTGGCCTCCACTGCCTTCCGAGGCAGAGAATTCCACAGATTCACAACTCTCTGACTAAAAAAGCTTTTCCTCATCTCCGTTCTAAATGGCCTACGCCTTATTCTTAAACTGTGGCCCCTGGTTCTGGACTCCCCCAACATTGGGAACATGTTTCCTGCCTCTAACGTGTCCAACCCCTTAATAATCTTATATGTTTCGATAAGATCCCCTCTCATCCTTCTAAACATCGGGTATAAATGGTATTGACTTTTCTCACTGACAAAATTAATGAGCAGTAGGTGTAGCTCATCTGAACATCTGAGCACAAAGTAACTCAGCAGGTCAGGCAACATCTCTGGAGGACATGGATAGGCGATAATTCAGGTCTGGTCTGAGGAAGGGACCCAACCCGAAACATCGCCTATCCATGTCCTCCAGAGATGCTGCCTGACTTATAGAGTTTTAATTATCATCTATTCACTTAAGTGATGCATGTTCGAAATTCTGAAGTAAATCCCAAAGAAATTAAATTAATTCCTTTTAAATTAATCTTTCACAAAATAATACAAGTTGAGTTTTAAAGTGACTCAGATTCTTAATATCCTAATGGGTAAAAAAATATGTACATTCTCATTTCTAAGCCTGTGAAGTAGAGAGAAAATGAGAGATGTAAAGAAATAGAAAATGTCTTACTAACCTGATCAAGCTTTTTGAGGAGATGATGAATGTGATCGATGAGTGTAGGACGGCGGATGGTGTTGGCTTACTGATAGAAGACAGAGGGTTGTGGTGAACAGATAATGTTCAGGCTGGAGGTCTGCGACCAGTGGAGATCCACAGGGATCTGTTCTAGGACCTCTGCTGTTTGTGATATATATCAATGACTTCCATGTAATTATAGATGGGTTTGTCAGTAAGTTTGCAGATGACACCAAGATTGGGATTGCGGACTGTGAGGAATGCTGTTAAAGTATGCAGCGGGATATTGCTCAGCTACAGAAATCGGTAGAGAAATGACAAATGAAGTTTAATATGAGTAAGTGTGAGTTGGTGCACTTTGGGAGGTCAAATGTAAGGGAAAAATATTCATTTAATGGCATGACTTTTAACAGCATTGACGTACAGATGGATCTTGAGGTCTGTCCATAACTTCCTGAAAGTGACAACACAAGTAAATAGAATGGTAAAGAAGGCATATGGTTAGTTTGCTTAGAAAGGTCAGGGCATTGAGTATAAGAGTCAGAAAATCATGGTGTAGCTTTATAGGATTTTAGTTAGGCCACATTTGGAGAATTTTGTGCAGTTCTGGTTGCCCCATTACAGAAAGGATGTGGAGGCTCAGGAAAGGGTGCAGAGGAGTTTTACCAAAATGATGCCTGGATTAGGGGGTATTAGTTACAGAGAGAGGTTGGACAGACTTGCATTATTTTTGTTGGAATACCAGGGGTTGTGGGTGCTGAGACCTGATAGAAGTATATAAAACTGTCTCGGCATAGAAAGGGTAGACAGTCAGAACCTTTTACCCAGGATGGAAATATCAAATACTAGAAGGCATAGCTTTAAGGCAAGAGGGATAACATTTAATGATGAGCGGAGCACCTTTTTTTATAAAAAGAGTGGTGAATACCTGGAATGCACTGCGGGGGGTGGTGTTTGAGGCAGATATCTTTTTCTTATCGTGTACTAGATATTGTGTTTCAGCCAAAACTGAACACAACTCTTAGCAATATCATTGTTCTCTGCGAGGTCCTCAGCTTTGCATTCATGCTCCAATAGAGGACATCTCAATAGGTGCTCCATTGTTTGTGGTTCAGTGCCACATACGCAGATGACGTCTTCAGTGTCTATATAACCCCACTTCTTGATAGTCACTTTACAACGACCAGCACCAGCTTTCAGTCTGTTGAGGCATTTCCATTCAGCCCAGCTTGATTCGGCCCCAGGAGGAAGTTCTTCTTTGGCACTTATGGACATAGATGTTGTTGATGGGAGATTGGCTAGTCTCTCTTCCCATAATGCAACTCTCGTACCTTCAGCTTCAGCATTTGGTTCAATTTCGTTGAGGAAGCTTTTCCTGGACTTTAGCCGACTCTTTGCGGGTTCATGGCCGAATTGGGGAAGTCGTACATCTGTGGTCTGGTGATGGCTTTTTCTACTGCTTGCTGCACTGCGACGAATCTCTGGTGGCGCGAAAGTACATATAGGCTGTCAGTTGATGTTGGTCTAAGACATCCGGTGATAAGGCGGCAGGTTGTATTGATGGCTGGATCAATCTTCTTAGCACGGGCTGATCTTTCCCAGACTAGGCATGCATACTCTGCCGTAGAGTAGCAAAGGGCCAAGGCAGTTGATCGTAGAGTGTCAGGTACTGATTGAGAATGATCAGCCATGATCACATTGAATAGTGGTGCTGGCTCGAAGGGCCGAATGGCCTACTCCTGCACCTATTGTCTATTGTCTATTGTCTATTGAATTGACAAGTTTGCTGACAATGTTGTTTCTTGCACAGACTTTAGCTTTTGTCTTCTCAACATGGGTCTTGAAAGAGAGGCAACGATCTAAGGTGACTCCTAGATATACTGGGTAATCGCAGTTTTCAAGAGGGATACCAGACCTAATGATGTTCAGTCGGTGTTTGGCTTCTCGTTTGCGCAGATGGAATGCACACACCTGTGTCTTTGTTGGATTTGCACGGAGGTGGTTCTCTACGTAATAAGGTGTTTGTTTGTTGAGGGCATTTGAGAATCGTTCTTCAACAGTACTGAAGTCACTGCCTTGGGCAGCTACACCAAGGTCGTCTGCAGAGATAAAGCGACATGTACCTTCACTTCTAGGTTGGTCATTAGTGTAGATGTTGAAGAGTATTGGTGCAAGCACATTTCCCTGTGCTAGTCCGTTCTTGAGCTTCCTCCATCTGCTCTTCTTACTACCCAGTTCGACAAAGAAGTACCTGTTCTCGAGCATCCTTTCAATCAATTCTGTTAGACGAATGCCCTTGGTAAGCTCCAGGGTCTTGTAGAGAAGGCATCTATGGTTAACAGTGTCATAAGCAGCTGAGAGGTCGACAAACACAAGACCGGTTACTTTCCCTTCCTCAAAACCATCTTCAATGTACTGAGTGAGGTTGAGTACTTGGCAGATATGATAGTGCCATTTAAGAGACTTTTGGATAGGCATATGGATATGCAAGGAATGTGCAGGCAGGTAAGAGGTTGTCTTGGCATCTTGTTCAGCACAGACATTGTGGGCCGAAGGGCTGGTTCTTGTCCTGTGCTATTCTATGTTCTATGAGTCTCTACCCCTCTCTTTTTTGGTTGCTTTCTCAATTGTGAGGACAAATCAATTTGTCAAGGACAAATCTTCTTCAAGGAATGTGGACAGGAGGAGACAAAGAGCAGGTTTAAAGTGACAATTCAGAGTGACAAGTCTTAATTCATATCATATCTTCACATCATTTGCTTTATGTGGAGACAAATAGAATCAAGAGATGATAGAGACCATAGACTGAGAAGAGGGACTGAGAGAGGAGATATGGTACAAGCTTGAAAATTTGGCAACACTTTTGCTTTGCTCAGAGCCAAACAATACAAAATAAAATCAGAAGAGGTATAAACATATGAAATAAAATTAAGATGTAGAATCAAAGAACTGTAGTTGCTGGTTTACAGAAAAAGACATGAAATGCTGGAGCAATGCAGCTGTAATCATCTGCCTATGAAATAAAATCTCTTGTCTGTCCATCTGTTACTTGCTACGCTTTGTCCTGCCTCTCCTCTCTTCCACCTTTCGTTCTCCCCCTACAATCAGTCTGAAGAAGGGTCTCAACCTGGAATGTCATCTGTCAATGTTCTCCAGAGAAACTGCCTGATGGGCTGAGTTACTCCAGCAGTTTGCGTGTTTTTGAAATAAAAATACATTAAGAAGTGATATGCGTTACACTAACAAAACTCAGAATATTACAGACAATATTCTGATGACATTCTGAGGTAGAAACTTTTATATGAATGATTTGGAGATCTGAATCTCCACCAAGAATTCTATTTGGGACAGTTGGCGAATGGCTTGAAATACTTGGAGGACTTTGGACTTTTAAATGACCAGTCTAAACAAAAAATATTTTTAGTGGGAAAATATTATTTGGTATATATAATCAATTCACATTTTGAACTGTTTTGAAATCATCTATTCCTCCTTCAACCCAAAAAGTTTTTATTCAAGGTAAATAACCCTGTTTTGCTATGGAACTATTGGAATTCAAGTAAATAATTCAAGGCATAATTCCATATGTATTGTGTCTGACTGGAGGTAACTAACAAAATCCAATTTTAATGAAATAAGAAAGCTTGAATTTCCAGAAACCGGAGTGATTTCCTTTTCTGAAATCACCACCTACAATATTGGATGAGGCCAATTTAATTTTTGATAGATCTCTTCTGAGAGAGACGAAAATACTTTTCAAAGAAATTGTGGGTGTACCAAAGATAAATTTTCGCTTTTCACTTGTTTTTTTGCAATGCATCTTAATTATGCTGAGTTTTCTTTTGATTAATTTATGTTCTATCCTCTGAAGTTCAAAATCCAAAAAAGGCTAAGAGAGTCTTTCACAATAGAGCAACCTTTCCTTCGGAGCACATTCTAATACTACAATTTTTCATAGAAACATAGAAAATAGGTGCAGGAGGAAGCCATTTGGCCTTTCGAGTCAGCACCGCCATTCATTGTGATCATGGCTGATCATCCACAATCAGTAACACGTGCCTGCCTTCCCCCCATATCCCTTGATTCCGTTAGCCCCTAGAGCTCTATCTAACTCTCTTTTAAATTCATCCAGTGAATTGGTCACTACTGCCTTCTGTGGCAGAGAATTCCACAAATTCACAACTCTCTGGGTGAAAAAGTTTTTTCTCATCTCAGTTTTAATGGCCTCCCCTTTATTCTTAGACTGTGCCCCCTGGTTCTGGACTCCCCCAACATTGGGAACATTTTTCCTGCATCTAGCTTGTCCAGTCCATTTATGATTTTATATGTTTCTATAAGATCCCCTCTCACCCTTCTAAATTCCAGTGAATACAAGCCAAGTCTTTCCAATCTTTCCTCACATGACAGTCCCGCCATCCCAGGGATTAACCTAGTGAACCTACACTGCACTGCCTCAATAGCAAGATGTCTTTCTTCAAATTAGGAGACCAAAACTGCACACAATTCTCCAGATGTGGTCTCACATCTCCAGATGTGGTCTCAGTTGGTACAACTGCAGAAGGACCTATTTACTCAAATCCTCTCGTTATGAAGGCCAACATGCCATTAGCTTTCTTCATTGCCTGCTGTACCTGCATGTTTACTTTTAGTGACTGGTGTACAAGGACACCCAGGTCTCGTTGCACTCCCCTTTTTCCTAATCTGACACCATTGAGATAATAATCTGCCTCCTTGTTCTTGCCGCCAAAGTCGATAACCTCACATTTATCTACATTATACTGCATCAGCCATGCTTCTGCCCACTCACTCAACCTGTCCAAGTCACCCTGCAACCTCCTAGCATCCTCATCGCAGTTCACACTGCCACTCTGCTCTGTGTCATCTGCAAATTTGCTAGTGTTACTTTTAATTCTATCATCTAAATCATTAATATATATTGTAAATAGTTGCGGCCCCAGCACCGAGCCTTGCGGAACTCCACTTGCCACTGCCTGCCATTCGGACAGGGACCCGTTTATTCCTAATCTTTGTTTTCCGTCTGCCAACCAATTCTCTATCCTTCAATACCCTACTCCCAATACCATGTGCTCTAATTTTGCCCACTAATCTCCTGTGTGGGACCTTATCAAAGGCATGATCTTGGTAAGTTCATTCATGATCTACAAATGTTGAGAAATAGCACTTGAAGTATTTATGGTGTAATTTAGAGCACTGGTTCTGATGCTGGTCCTAATAAATTAGATTTTTGGACCAGTGTCAGGTGCATCAAAAAACAGTGGCAATGTTCTGTTACTTTTTTCTGGATTAGACAGGTTTGTGTGTTCATATAAATTCCTTCGTTCAACAGCTGTTTATTAATTAATAACTGCAATAAATGAATGAGTAAAAGAGATTTCAAATGTGATTGACTCGTAACTACCTGCTTAGTTGCAAGATCAATTAGAAATGGACAATAAATGCCAGCATTTTCTATGTCCCATGAACAATTATAAAACTACTAACCAGCATGTTACCTGGAGGGTACACTTCAAAGTGTAAAGTTAGTGTTACCAGATGAGAAAATATTGCTTTGTATTGCGTCAATACCACGATGAACATGAGCTGGATATATTAATTCTGGATTAACAACCAGATGGATATTAGTATCTGACAGGAATGAAGAGGCAACTCTTTTAACATTTCATTATTTCTCTCAGCAGGAGGTTTTCAGTCATCCAACATCCTGTCCTGCTCATCCTGTCCATTTGGTGACAAATCGACACAGAACCCAATGTAGAACTAATCAGAGAACAATTGGTTTTCCGACCCGTAGATAAAATTGGAAGAGAAGCAAAAGACTGCTAACCAATAATAATATTGTGAGATTAAAAGACATTTTCTGGTTTGAGAATCAGGATTAGATCTTAAATGCCGCCATACTTCACAATATGCCCCATTATCTAGCTTTGTAATTTTAGGACAAGAATTGGATACAATCAGCAATAGCAAAATAATTCTGTCCCTATTGAACAGTTTCATGGCTCAGATATTCTATCGTGCATTGTGAAACTGAGAGCAACATCAGAATTTTCACACATGCCAAAATCTTGATAATGCCCTCGGTGATCCAGCTCTCCTCCAGAGACAACACCGTTTTGCAGCTTTCTCCAATTAAATTAAATGAAATCAGTCAAATCAATGAAAAACATTATTATTTACAAATTAAACTAATCTTACAGTGAAAATGCTACATTTTGATGCATAAAGTATGTTTAGTTGCATTGTAAGCCATAAACACTGTTCAATAATCTTGCTTGCTGTTTAAAACTAACTTAGTGAAACAATCATAACAATGAGAAATAATCTTGCTGTTTAAAATAATAAAAATGAACTATAATTCCCAGAGAGAGATACTTCAAAATGCAATAAATTAGTTATTTTGTCTTTTTAAAATCCTTATAGATACTTCAGCACTCATCTTAATATATGTTCCAGACTTTATTTTGTTCTTAGTAAAGTCCTTAAATATTGGTTAGAAGTTTGGCTTATCCTTCCAGTTTAGCTGATTGTGAGCTGTTCTTCCTGCATAAAATTTTTTATTGATCCGGATGACAGGGGTCCTATTGAACTGATGTCTGACAGAAACTGAGATTGGAGGAGGCAAAGTTCTGATCAGAGAGATCACTAAATCTTTTTGGGTGGCAAAGCTAGCAGGTCAATGACAATCTTCTTTACTTCACTGTTGACTGGAAAATCCAAGCCAATGATGAAACACAGACCTAAATCATATTTTTCTTTCATTCAAAACTGTCAAGTGCTGATTTGATATAAAAGACACCAGCTGGATTATAGTAGTACAATAATTGCAATGTCAAAGTGATTAATAGTGGGGTGAGAAATGGCACTGCTTTGTCAAATGCTTGATCAGTTTTGTAATAAACTTTTAGCACTATTCAAATTGAATTGTTTAATGCTTCTGTGTAAAAGCAGATCTAAACCTGAATATCCTGTGGTTTAAAACACAAGATGACTTTAATAGTGATTCTGTATCTAATTTATTTTTCATAAACAAAATCCTGTTCAGTATTCAGAACTATCCTGCAGTCAGGTTCCTATGCAAATTGCCACAGGATGTGGAATACAAGAGGAGGGGGTTATGGTAAAACAATATAAATCATTAGTTAGCCCACAGCTAGAATGTTGCATGCAGTTCTGGTCACCACATTATAAGAAGGGTGTGGTTGCACTGCAAAGGCTGCAGGTGAGATTCACCAGAATGTTGCCTGTTATGGAACGTTTTAGCTACAATGAGAGATTGGATAGGTCGCATTTTTTGAGCAGTCTGATTTATTTGAGGTATATTAAATTGTGAGGGTTATGGAGTATAAATAGCGAAAACCCATTCCCCTCAGCAAAGGCAGAGCATGCACAGGTTTAAATTAAGGGGTAAGGGATTTCAAGGGGATTTATGAGTATTTGTTTCTCACCCAGAGGTTCGCTGAAATGGACTGCCTGAGGGGTTAATGGAGGCAGGTATTTTCTCAACATTTAGATGCAACTAGTTCTGCTATAATGAGATAGTGGTGTTCCTAAGAAACCTTGCATTATAGAAAATTGGATTATAAAAATAATTGAGTCAATGAGGAAAAGAGGTTTAGGGACTAGGGAGTTTCAGATTCATAATAATAATGTTATTTCTCCTGCAGGATTTTCAAAAATAAATGTTCTTTTAATAGCTTTAAGTTTACTTTTTATACCTGCAAAAAAAATGAAATGCTATATGATACATTGTTTATAGAGTATCTTTGCACAAGTCAATTTCAATGGTAGAACTATCTGTATTTAGATGAGCATGGATGGCTATAAGTCAAGCACTGGAACACTGGAAAATTATATTGGTATAGATGGATACTTGATAGCCAGCATAAACACAATGGGACAAAGTTCCCTTGTCAATATCATGCCGTTAACTACGAGGTGTTGATTTCTACTGCATTAATAACCTGGATAATGACATTGTCCATAAACTTTAACTAAATCATTTATACATTATTCTTAGGCTAGTTTTTGCAGAAATCTTTCTAGTCAGTCAGCAGTAGCCTGAAAATTAATTCCCGCTCGGAATACCATCTCTGATCTCAGGCATTTAGTCTTCATTAACCAAAGAGAATTCAAATGCTTAATGGAAAAAAAAGAATGAGTAGGAGGCAACACAATTGGCCAGAAATAAGTTTCTCACATACAGCAGGCAAATCAAGGTGGACAAAGGGATCCTGTAATTAAAGACTGAAGCTTTGATACTGGGAAAAATATTGCTGTTCTGCAATGTGATACATTGTTTTTTAGTAAAACCCTTCTACTACTGCAGGCTCCATAAAACACATGGCTAATGTCTTAATGAAGCATATTGTGACAAATATCCAACAAATTGGTACCAGTAATTAGAAAAGCAATCTGCAACAGCAAAATAACAGAATGATAAAATTCTATGATAATATATAAAACTACCGAGAGCTGTGTTTGAGGACATTATATTTATTGTATGCAGCCAAGTTCATGATTCCAAATAAACACAACACTTTGGCAAAGTCAATTGCCAGATACTTTTAAAATTGTAGACATTACACAAATCTGTTCTTCAATGTTAGAACAGTGTTTCCTGCAACACTGTTGCTCTCAAATAAGCCCATTGAAATAATGAAGGATTTTCATCATAACCATTGCCATGAAAACAAAAAACTTCAACAATGCTTGAAGTAAATTCATGAGTTTACGAGAAATAAGCACATTATCTAAAAGTTAGCAGGAAAATATCAACACCCCATTTTTCTGTCTAATCATGGATTGAAATGATGCATGTTGCACCTTTTGGAAAGCTATGACTATTCTCATTTCTCTGTGCACTAAGACTGGAGAAAGAATGTTCCTCATGTAATGCACTCTATTCCCTTGAGTCAAGATAGGGAATACAAGCAAAGTGGAGATTAAATTATAACTGAATTAAATTGAATGAAGTTGGGAGAGGTGCAGGAGGATCACATGAAGATACAAAATTCTTAGTGTTGTTGTTCGCCACTCATTCTCGAATAAGACCATGACATCTGGTCTCTAGTCTAATATGTATGGAGATGGCTGATTAGATCAATCAGGGATGGGAAATTCCACCACACAGGTGACAGGAGTGGGGATGTTATAAGATTAGTGGTTCATGATTTCTGGGATTCTCTTTTCCTCTTTGCCTCCATTGTAACCTCCTCATATGAACAGGTACCAAACCAAACAGGACGATTCAATGTTATTTTCCATGGTGTGTGTTAATGTTGAAACTCTTCAAGGGTGTTCTAAGAAAGTTTCTGAATCTCTTTTAACATCCACCATGTGATTGTTTGTCCTTAGTTAGCTCTGCATAAAGTAGCTGCTTTGAATTCTGTCATCAAACATTCTTCTGACATGTCTGCCCACCAGATCTGCAATTCTTTCAGTAATGTATAAATGCTGGGAGGTTTGTCTGGGGCAGAATCTGTATCTCTGGAATCTTGTCTTCCCACTTGAAATATTCTGCACACACATGTCATACGGAGGCAACTGAGCTGTCTAGTATATCTGCCGTACACAGTCCATATCTCACAAGCATAGATGAAGGTGGAAAAAACAATGTAATACAAAGGTGAAGGTGACAAGGTAGATGTTGGGAGTATGCTCCCTCTGGTTAAGCATTTTAATAATAAAACGAACAGATATTTCTTTACTCAGAGGATATTCTCTACTTTGGAGGATTGTGGAAACTCGGTTGTTGAATGAATTGAATACTGAGTTTGATAGAGTTCTGGATATTAAGGAAATTGAGGGAGATGTTAATGATGCAGGAGAAAGATTTTGTAGTCGATGATCAGATTTGATCTTGTTGAATAGCAGAACCAAGGGGGTAATTGTTAAACAGATACTTCTATTTCATCTTTTCTTATATGAGGTAAAGACAAAAGTAATAAACATCAGAAAAAATGGGTTATATTGCACACTGATTAATTTACCAAGCATTTGCTATGTCTATCAGTTGTATTGTGCTGAACCAGCTGTTATGTTACCGCAGGTCACATATTCTGAAGCTTAAAACAATATACAAAACATATTGCAACATGATCCTTATTCTTTTGCCCATAGAGAATTGAGTCATTTCACACGAATGTAATTTTCAACATCTTAATGTTGTTATCTCACACTTTACTCAAAGTGGTTCTGACTTCATATGGGGTGCACACACCAATTAATTCTTGCTGAGATCTAGGTATCAGAGATCCCTAGGGCGGCACGATGGCGCAGCGGTAAATTTGCTGCCTTACAGCGAATGCAGCGCCAGAGACCGACAACGGGTGCTGTCTGTACAGAGTTTGTACGTTCTCCCCATGACCGCATGGGTTTTCTCCGAGATCATCCGTTTCCTCCCACGCTCCAAAGACGTATAGGTTTGTAGGTTAATTGGCTTGGTAAATGTAAAAATTGTTCCTAGTAGGTGTAGGATAGTGTTAATATGTGGGGATTGCTGGTCGGCGCGGTCCCGGTGGGCCAATATTTTTCCCAGTATCAAAGCTTCAGTCTTTAATTACAGGATCCCTTTGTCCACCTTGTTTCCACGCTGTATCTCTAACAAAAAAGAGATTTAACAATATTTTTACCCAGTCTTTGATTGTGAACCTATCCTAACTCCCACTCTAGCATGATTCCTGTGTCTCTCCTTCTCCCTACTATAAGGCCATTCCTCACCAGCTTCCAATTTTAATAAACACTTTGCATGCAGTCAGTCAGAGTATTGAGTATAGAAATTGCAAGGTCATGTTGCAGTTGTATAAAGCATTGGTGAGGCTGCATTTGGAGTATTGTGTTCAGTTTTGGGCACCATGTAATAGGAAAGATGATGTCAAGCTGGAGAGGATGCAGAGAAAATTTATGAGGATGTTGCCAGAACTCGAGGGTCTGAGTAGGGAGAGGTTGAGCAGGCTAGGACTCTATTCCTTGGAGCACAGGAGGATGAGGGGTGATCTTTTTGAGGTGCACAAAATCATGAGAGGAATAGATTGGCTAGACACAGGGAGCCTCTTGCCCAGACTAGGGGAATTGAGAACCAGAGAACATACATTTAAGGTGAGGGGAAGAAAGATTTATTAGGCAGGTGGGACTAGTGTAGATGGGATATGTTGGCCGGTGTGGGCAAGTTGGGCCAAAGGGCCTGTGAGACTCATAAGACTCTATGACTATGATTATGACTCTACATTAATGGTACAGAATTGTTTTCGACGTACTTGTGTTAGGAAGTGTCAGTCATCCACTTAAGTGACCAAATCATCCTGTGAGAGTTGCCTCAAGTTGCTCCATATCCATTACCCAATAGTGTAACACAAGAAGATAGCAACAGTCTTCCAGTGTAACCTGAATTGATTAATAATTATTTTCCTGTATATCCGTCCTCAATCTTCTGAAAGGCAGACTTAAATCATTAAAGCATTTTATTTCACAACATGGACGTATGTTTGAATTTATTTAATTCAGGCTGCAAAACTAATCTTTGCATCACAATGGAAAATTTTAAAAAGAAGCCTGAAAATACTACTACACTGCATCTCATTCTAGTCAGTACGCACAATTTTTTATTTTGCATGCATAGCTTGCAGTAATGGGTCACTATGGGGAATATAACTTGCTTTTGTTAAATGGAATCTAGCTGACTAGGTCCAAGTTGTGATCAGTCCTGCATACCTGCCTCAGATGGATCTTATAATTTCCAAACATATTCCTGGAGTTGGCTTTTTCTTGAGCCCCACAATTATTTCTCCCTACCACTGGCCCCACTGTCCATGGTTGTGAACCTGCCCTCAAAGTGTGACACAACCTATTCTCACAATACTCGCCACCTGGCTATTAGCTAGCCACGCCATTGGACCCCACCCCTTAACCAGAACACAGACCCAACATTTACCTCTATTTCTCTAAGCACTCCATTGCTGTATGTAACGAGTTCTATGGAAAAAATCTTTTCAACCCACAAAGTGTGAAAGGCCTGATCTAAAGCACGTAAAACCTTGGACCATCTGTGGCATTGGAATTTTGCGGTAATGGGCCCTTGAAAACAATTTTTGCAAGCTCCACATCCATTTAACATACATGTTTTTGAACATCAATAAGCTATGTTACTTGTCTCAATCATGATTAGCCTGGAAGTTCATCCCAAATTAGCAGTGCTAAATGTGCTACATTGTGGTGTCATGGTGTTGTATTTGAAATGAATTTTAGAAATAGTGAACTATTCGCTAATGTAAAATCTAACACGTTTACACTATGGACCAAGGATGGTTTTCAGGCTTGCATTTTTAACATGTTGGTTTCAAAAAGCTCCCGAGCAGATTTGCCCTTAAAAAAAATTGACTGTGCAGTAGTCAATTTAAAGTAAAATTTCCGTGCTTGACTGTCTTTGCTTTTGTCTTTATATCGTGTACCTTTTGTATGCACTTAAAAAAGATTTTTTAAAATTTCTAACAGGATCTACTGAATTATATTTATTCACAAAATGCTGGAGTAACTCAGCAGGTCAGGCAGCATCTCGGGAGAGAAGGAATGGGTGACGTTTCGGGTCGAGACCCTTCTTCAGACTGAAAGACTTCTTCAGACCCTTCTCCTCCTCTCTTTTCTTATTCTACTGAATTATACTTTGCTTAGCAGATGAGAAAATTATAACTAACACCATAAAATTGTGCAGTGAAATAAAGGTCAAATAATTTTAAAAATGCACAAGTGGGTAAGAGACTCCATGTGTCTCAAGTTCTTATTAATTTGGTTTTTGGGTAGACAATTTCAATCCCTAGTTCAACCAACTTTTATCCTCTGTGTTTTTTGCAATTTTACTTTACAAACCGAACATCCAAGTCTCACCTTTAAATCCTCTCAATGAAAAGGTAATCAGAAAGCTTTGAAAGGGTAACATTGTTTCTTATGAAATATGAAACTGACCACCGTTACAGGTACAAACCAATGTCAAGTTGGGTAATCAGATTAGTGAAGCATTAATCTAGTGGGAATTCACCACAATACAATTTTCATTTTGATTGGCATGAACATAACTTCACGAAAAGAAATTGAAAAACTTTTAAAATCCTTTACAGCATAAATGTGAAGAATTTGTGGACTGGAGCATAATCTAAATTCCCAGTAATATTTTTACAGAAATGGGAAATCAGGCCATTGAAAGAGCAGACAAGTCGATTAAAAATTCAAACACAAAATGCTAATTTTCTGACATTGTGTAATTATTTTGTTTATTCTGGAATGAATTGCAACTATCTCTGGATCATTGCATATCATTCTGGGAACTCAACTGGACTGTTCCTGACCTGATTTTCCTTTGGGTTTCTAGAACTTTTCCACATCAATCATGTTCCTACACATCATGTACAGGGTGATGTAATTTCTCCTCTAATGCTTTTTTGCAGTGTTCCTGTGAGACCAGTTTGTCCCAGACCAACCATCAATATGCATTACTGAGACAACAGCCTTGGATTGAAACACTGATAAGTTAATTCCTTGCTACTTTTATCCTTCTGGCCCCATAACACTGCATCAAATGTTTCTTCCAGACCCTCGTTCTTGCTCCTGATCTCCCAACACTTCAGATCTGGTTTTCTGGCACTCACAAATCCACCAAAACTCAGTCACTATCTCAGTGACCCCAAAGACCCCTCCAAAAGTTCAAAATTTTCAACCTGTTGAGATCCCTTTCAATCCTTCAAAAACTTCATTTCAATCTTTCCAATCCCTTGATTCCATAATCCAATGGAGTTTCTGATGAGTTTATTCTTTAACATCTGGCTCCCACACAAGCCTTGGTCAACAGATAATTCCCACCATCCCTCTAACCAAAATCTTTCAAAGCTTCCCAAACCTGACCGCAGCCCAGGCCGTAATCTTAATCATCCACGGCCCTCAACCCCAATGATAGCACAGGTTCTGGTCATTCATTCCTCCACCCCCTCACCACCACCCCCATCTCTAATCAGAGGAGAGACACTTACCAAGCTATGGTTTGCACCTACTTCAGTGGGAATGATTCCAATGATCTCCATTTTCCAGAAGAGGTGGATCACATCAATATGAATATCCAATACTTTTCTCATTATACAGTTAAAAATGAAAGAGAAGCGTTATTCTTTAGAAACACTTAATAGCACACATACAATTTGGCTAGTTTGATACCTACATTGTCCCTAGACAAGCTGAATAAAATTATTGTATTTTGATGAGAATCGTGTTGGCATGTAATTTAGAGTGCTTGCAATTCTGAAGGCAGATCAATAAAACAACTATCTAATGTAATTATAAATATCTTGCTTTATTGGCATCCTGAGGAGCAGTTTTGATTGATATCAGTTTCAGATGGTGAAATTATTTAGATGTAAAGAAATCAGGGTAGGGTGAATGTTATTATTGCAATGTGTTTGATGGGCATTTCCATGGTTTGGAATTTCTAACTATGGATTTATATTGCTTAAGTAAATCAATGAGTCAGAAAATTTAAATCCACCAGTGTGAGCTGTAGCAAAACTGCTGTGGAATAGAATTTCACCATGTAAAACATGTGAGCAACAGTGTTTCAAGGATCAGTTTTATGTTGAAAGATAATGTACAGGAAACATTCTGTTTTTTGACATATTGTGATTTTTAAAAAAAACTAATTACAGGTAAAGATCCTTTCATAATGAACATTGTACATTACGTTGGTTAACATTAAACAAGTTTATGATGGAGATAGATTAAATTTTTACTGAAAATGGGCAGATTTCATGGCAAAGGTAAAATGTGTGTTTAAGCTAAAATACAGCAGTGTAGGGGCTCAGGGATTGGTCCAGACCATCGAACCCTCTGATTGGTAGAAGAGGTGAGGTGGTGCGCAGGTAAAGGGACCAGGCAGTCTGGTTTAGAACTCCGAGAGAGACAGTAAGATTTATGGTTGTCTGTCGTTTAGTGCGTTGGTTGTCACGGTTGTTAATCTTACAATAAACGTCTACCTCAACGCACGTCGCCTACGACTCGCCATAGTGGTGACCCCGACGTGATCACAGATCACCAAGATGTCCCATCGGGAGGCATCGACGCCGCACGCAGTCGGCGTTCATCTGCCCTCGTTCTGGGCCCACCAACCGCGCCTGTGGTTCGCCCAAGCGGAGGCACAGTTCCACCTCCGGGGAGTACAGGAGGACGAGACCAGGTTCTACCATCTATTGAGCGTCCTGCCGTCGGAGAGGTCCACACGGGTCGCACAGTATGTCACCGACCCGCCAGAGACCGGCAAGTATGCGGGCCTCAGGACGCTGCTGCTGAAAACCTTTGGGCGCAGCCAACAACAGCGGGCCAGCACACTCCTGCACTTACCTGAGCTCGGGGACCGACCGCCGTCGGTCCTCATGATGGAGATGATGACTCTAGCGGGAGAGCACACCAAATGCCTCATGTTCGAGGAGGCATTCCGCGAGAAGCTGCCAGAGGACGTCCGCGTAGTCCTAGCAGACGTTACTTTCGGGGACCCGATGGATTTCGCAGAAAAGGCGACGCACTGGTCGCGGCAAAGACGAGGCGCCCCGGCTCAGTAAATCGGGTTTCCACACCGGTGAGCGACCGACCGCGCGGCCAAGATGGCGCCCATCCGCCCGCCGCTTTTCAAAAAACCCGCCAAGCTGCTACGTCGACGGCGGCCATTTTGAAACAGGCCCGCGACATAGAAACACACCTGCGCGGCTGGTGTTTCTTTCATAGACGGTGGGGAGCAGCGGCACGCAACTGTAGAAGCCCCTGCACATTCTCGGGAAATGCCTCGGCCGATCAAATGTAGAGGCAATCTCGATCGGCCAGAACCATCGCCTCTACCTTGCTGAGCAACATACAGGTACCGTTTTCCTCGTGGACACCGGGGCGATCGTCAGCATTGTGCCTCCATCCTGCCAGGAAGCGCGATCAGGTAAGACCGGCCCCCCACTCATTGCGGTGAACGGTAACCCTGTCCGTACCTACGGAACACGGGACATGTCCCTGTCCTTTAGTTCCAGGACCTACAACTGGACTTTCATCATCGCGGATATAGGCCAGGCAATCCTGGGAGCGGATTTCCTTTGGGCTTTTTCATTGATCCCTGACGTCCGCAGGAAGAGCCTGCAGCCGTCGTCCAGTAGCGTTGACCCTCCCGCTCCTTCGGTTTCCGTGTCATCCAGCCCGACCGTCCAGGCCGTCACCACGACCTCCGACCCGTTTGCTGCGATACTCGCTGAATTCCCGGAGCTCCTAGTCCAGCGTTTCGACACACCTGCCGCCAAGCACGGAGTCATGCACTTCATCCCTACGGAAGGACCGCCTGTTTTCGCCCGAGCCCGACGCCTACCCCCCGATAAGCTGGCAGTCGCTCGCGAAGAGTTCCTCACTTTGGAACGGCTGGGGATCATACGCCCGTCAGACAGCCCGTGGGCCTCACCGTTACACATGGTCCCAAAAGCATCTGGGGGGTGGAGACCATGTGGCGATTACCGACGTCTGAACGCCATCACCATGGCTGACCGATACCCGATCCCGCATATTCAGGATTTTTCCGCCAGCCTAGAGGGTGCCACGGTATTCTCAAAACTGGACTTAGTCCAAGGGTATCACCAGATCCCGGTTCGCCCAGCAGACATTCCTAAGACCGCCACGATCACCCCGTTCGGGCTTTTTGAGTGGCTGCGGATGCCTTTTGGCCTCAAAAACGCCGCCCAGGCGTTTCAACGCCTCATGGATCATGTGGGTCGGGGTATGCCTTTTGTGTTCACATATCTGGACGATATTCTCGTGGCAAGTCGATCGGCTCACGAATACCGGTCCCACCTGCGCTCCATATTCCAAAGGTTGCAGGACCCCGGTCTGATCCTACACCCGTCCAAATGCCAATTCGGACTATCCTCAGTCGATTTCCTGGGTCATCGGATCACACAGGCCGGTGCCGTTCCCTTGCCCGAGAAGGTGGCTGCTATCCGCTCCTTCCCCCGCCCCGACACTATCAAAGGGTTACAAGAATTTGTAGGCATGGTGAATTTTTACCACCGATTCGTCCCGGCGGCAGCTCGGATCATGCGCCCCCTTTTCCAATGCCTCGCGGGTAACCCCACCAAGCTCGTGTGGTCCCCTGCTGCCGACACGGCTTTCGCGGCGGCCAAGCTGGCCCTCGCGAACGCCACCATGCTCGTCCACCCGCGCTCCTCTGCCCCCACCGCCCTCACCGTCGATGCCTCCGGCGTGGTGGTGGGGGGCGTCTTAGAACAGCAGGTTAACGGCCTCTGGCACCCTTTGGCGTTTTTCAGCCGCCAGCTCACTCGCCCCGAGATAGCTTACAGTGCCTTCGATCGGGAACTCCTGGCCCTCTACCTGGCGATCCGTCATTTTCGCTATTTTTTAGAGGGTCGCTTTTTCGTGGCTTTCACTGACCACAAGCCACTGACGTTTGCTTTTTTGAAGGTTTCCGATCTGTGGTCGGCCCGCCAGCAGAGACACCTCACTTTCGTTTCGGAATTTACCACCGACGTTCGGCACATTGTGGGAAAACTAAACGCCGTGGCGGATGCCCTGTCCAGACCGGCGGTTTCCCCGGTTGCAGAGGTAAGTTCCGGGGTGGATTTCCAGGAGCTCGCGGAGGCTCAGCGCCTGGAAGACACCCCCTCCCTGTACCCCCACACCACCTCGGGGTTGCGGTTGGCACAGGTAGCCTGTGGTCCCACGCGTACCAAACTCTGGTGCGATGTTTCTCTGCCACGCGGCCGCCCGGTAGTGCCCACTTCCATGCGGCGCCAGGTTTTCGATACTATTCACGGCCTGGCACATCCGTTCATCCGGGCCACTTCGGCTCTGGTTGCGGCTCGCTTTGTCTGGCACGGGCTGCAGAGGCAGGTGGCCACCTGGTCCCGCTCCTGCATTCCGTGTCAAACCTCCAAGGTACACCGGCACACTCGGCCCCCCGTCCAGCAGTTCACGGTCCCCGCAGTCCGATTCCTCCACATCCATGTGGATCTCGTCGGCCCATTACCCCACTCCAGGGGCTACACCCACCTCCTCACGGTAGTCGAGCGGTTCACCCGGTGGCCAGAGGCGCTCCCGTTGTCCAACATCTCAGCAGCCTCCTGCGCGCGGGCTCTGGCACTAAATTGGGTTGCCCGTTTCGGCGTCCCGGACATCATCACTACCGACCGGGGCGCCCAATTCACCTCGTCCCTGTGGGTGGCTCTGACTCAGCTGTGCGGATCCCGATTGCAGCAAACCACCGCCTATCACCCCCAGGCCAACGGGATGGTGGAGCGGTTCCACAGGCAGCTTAAAGCGTCCCTCACTGCCCGCCTGTCCGGCCCCGACTGGGCCGACCAGCTCCCATGGGTTCTCCTGGGTATCCGCACGGCTCCGAAGCACGATCTCGGAGCTTCCTCGGCAGACCTGGTCTATGGCTCGCCCCTGCGGGTACCAGGCGACGTCCTCCCTCAATGTTCTACCCCCACTCCCTCCACGCCAGCACTCTTAGCTTCACTCCGAGCGCGGGTGGGGTCCCTGGCCCCGGTCCCTGTTTCTCGTCACGGGGATCCCCCTTCACATGTCCCGCCGGCCTTGGGCGACTGCGAGTTTGTGTTCCAACGCATCGATGCCCACCGTCCCCCGTTCAATGAGTCAGAAAATTTAAATCCACCAGTGTGAGCTGTAGCAAAACTGCTGTGGAATAGAATTTCACCATGTAAAACATGTGAGCAACAGTGTTTCAAGGATCAGTTTTATGTTGAAAGATAATGTACAGGAAACATTCTGTTTTTTGACATATTGTGATTTTTTTAAAAACTAATTACAGGTAAAGATCCTTTCATAATGAACTTTGTACATTACGTTGGTTAACATTAAACAAGTTTATGATGGAGATAGATTAAATTTTTACTGAAAATGGGCAGATTTCATGGCAAAAGGTAAAATGTGTGTTTAAGCTAAAATACAGCAGTGTAGGGGCACAGGGATTGGTCCAGACCATCGAACCCTCTGATTGGTAGAAGAGGTGAGGTGGTGCGCAGGTAAAGGGACCAGGCAGTCTGGTTTAGAACTCCGAGAGAGACAGTAAGATTTATGGTTGTCTGTCGTTTAGTGCGTTGGTTGTCACGGTTGTTAATCTTACAATAAACGTCTACCTCAACGCACGTCGCCTACGACTCGCCATAGCAGCAAGCTTTCTCATTATTGACACAAAATGAGGGCATTTGGTTCTTTGAGGCATGCAAGCACCTCATAGAATAGCCCCATCAGTTCCATTCCCACCACATTTCTCTTTACCCTGCAATTTATTCTCTCAACATGCACAACTCCCCTCCAATTCTTTTGCGACTCACGTATACGAAGGGATGATGTTCCAATAGGTATATAACCTATTGGAACACTTTTGGGATGTTGAAGGAAATGAGAGCACCTGGCAAAGCATGTCATTGGAACCACTTCCTCTCTTTAGCTGTTTAATTGTTTACAGCACGCATGACCAGATGTGGCTGGATTGTAGGGCCTTGATCTGATCCATTACTTGCAAGATTGCTTAGTTCTGTCTATTGCCTGCTGTTGCTGCTGGTTGCCACTCGTAAATTGTGCGGCTACAAGAGCAGGTCAGTACTGGTTATCCTGTGACATGTGACCCACCTCCTAATAGCTGAAAGCCTTTCCTCTGTTTCCAAGACACAAGTCAGCAGTGTGATATATTATCTTCTACTTACTTGATGAGTGCAATGCCATAACTATCTAGCAATTCAACACCACAGAGAACGACGCAGCCCATTTGATTTACAATTCATCAACCACCCCACGTTTTAAATTTCAATGTTATATCTTTGCACTAAATGTTGTACTTTTTATCCTTTATCTGTGCATCATGGAAGGCTTGATTGTATTCATGTGTAATGTTTTCTTTGACTGGATAGTATGCAAAGAATAGCTTTTCAGTGTACCTCAGTACACATGACAATAATAAACTAAACTACAGTAAACTCGACTAAACTCTTTGCCTCCATTGCAAACACACAGTTGCTGTAAAATGCACCATTTACAAATGCACTGCAGTTACATACCCAGGCTAATTTGACAGAACCTCCCAAACTGAGAGGACAAGGGAGTTGGTACATGGGAACAATATTACTGCAGCTTTCCTTTGCTCTTTCGATTGTATTTGAGTTTGAACTAATGGTATGTATGAATTATATATCTGATCTGCTGGGATAGCATGCAAAACAAAGCTTTTCACTGTACCTCGGTACACGTGACAATAATAAACCTAAACTTAAAACAAAACCTAAACCATTTGACTTGGAAATACATTGCTGGTCTTTTATTGTAACCTGGTTGAAATCCAGGAACTCCCTATCAACAGCACTGTGGAGCATCTTCATGAAAAGGATTGCAGAAGTTCATGAAGACAGCTCAGCACAATCTTAAAACACAGAAAAGGACACCACAGAAACAGACCCTTCAGCCCACAATGTTTGTGCTGTACTGGCTTAGAAATATGGAAACTGGCCGTTTAGCCCACCGTCCATGCTGATCATTGATCACCCATTCACATTAGTTCTATGTTATCTCTCTTTCTCATCCACTCCTGACACATGAGGGGTGCATTTTAGAGGCTAATTTGCCAACAAATCTGTACATCTTTGGGAAGCGGGTGAAAACCGGGCTCACCTGAAGGAAAACCATGTGGTCACAGGGAGAATGTGCGAACTCCACACAGACAGTTCCCAAGCTCAGGATCAGACCTGCTCTGCCACTGCACTGCCCTGTCTTCACAAGGGCAATAACATGGCTTTGTGAGCAACACCCTCAAAATAAGTGTTACTAAATCAATGCCTAGTTTGGGTTTTGCTGGAACCAATTATCCATATACTTCATTGTAGACTTGATTCAAACATGCACCAAAGAGCTGAATTCCAGAGCTGAGATGCGGTGAGGTGAGACTATCTGTGCTTGACTGCGAAAACAGAATTTGGCCAAGTTTGGCAACAATTAGCTCAGGTAAAATTGCGGTCAATAGGTTTCAAGGGGAAAATACAATATAAAATACAAACAATCAATGTGTAATGATACAACAAATCAGGCAAATTCTCTGGAGTGGGAAAGTAATAAATTCAATGGGCATCCCTTTGATCAACAATCAATCAAATGCTGCCTTGATGTCAATGGCAATCAATCTCACATAATTCCCAAATTCAGCTCTTAGATACATGTTTGGACCAAGGCTATGATGAGATCTGGAGTGGGGTTATCCTGGCAAAACCTAAACTGGGCAACGATGAGTAGGATATTGGTGAGTAAATTTTGTTTTATAGCATTGTCCAAGGCAGTTTCCATCATGTTGCTGATGTTTTGCGATTGGACAGGTAAAGCAGTAATTAACTGGATTTGATTTGTCCAGATTTTTGAACATACCACATAGAACAGTACAGCACAAGAGTAGGCCCTGTTTCTGTGCCAAACATGATGCTATGACCAACTCTTATCTGCCTACACATAATCCAAATCCCTCCATATCCACATGTCATTCCAAATGTTTCTTAAATGCCACGGTCATATCTGCTGTAACACCACCCCCGGCAGTGCGTTCTAGGCATTCACTATCCTCTGTGTAAAAAACTTGGCCTGGACATCTCCTTTAAACTTTGCCCCTCTCACCTTAAAGCTATGACCTCTGGTATTTGATTTTTCCATCCTCTGTAAAAGGTTCTAACTGCCTATCCTATCTATGCCTCTCATAATTTTATATACTTCTATCAGGTCAACCCATAACCTCCAGTGTCCAGAGAAAGCTCCCTGTCGCTAATACACTGTAATCCAGGGGTTATTCTGGAAAGCCTCCTCTGACCCTCTCTAAATTCTCCACATCTTCCTGTAATGTGGCGACCAGAACTGCAGGCAATATTCCAAAAGCAGTCTAACCAAAGTCCTACAAAGCTGCATCATCACCTATTGATTATTATACTCAATGCCCCAACTTATGAAAACAAGCATACCATATTGCCCTTTTTACAACTATATCTACTTGTGTTGCCACTTTCAAAGAGTTATGGACTTGGACCCCAAGATCCCTCTGTACATCAATGGTGTTAAGGGTCATGCACTTAATTGTAAATTTTTGCATTACATTTTCCTCCCAAAGTGTAACACCTCACACTTGCTCAGATTAAACTCCATCTGCCATCTAGAGGTTGAAGTAAATACATTAGTGGTATAACAATAAGAAATATGGAACAAAATTAAGACAGATGGTGCAGAGGTTATAAGGATGATTTTAGATCTCTGTGGAATGCATCGCCAGGGGTGGTGATGGAGGCAAATCCGATAGTGGTTTTTATGAGGTTTTTAGATAGTCACATGGAAGTGCAGGGCATAGAGGGACATGGATCATGTACAGACAGATGAGATTAGTTTAACTTGGTATCATGTTCAGCACAAACCTTGGGGGCTGTGCTGTGCTGTTCTATGTTCTATGTTCTATGATTATCTGCCAGAACAACACTTAGCAATGTAACATGCTAAATACTGCCTTTTGTTTAAATTGGTGCACGACTATAAATGTAATGTTTTTTATTGAAAATTATCAATGGAGAATTGCAGATTGTTTTTTGCATCTAACTTCGTAAAACTATTTGATTAATTGTTGAATGGGACATTTTTGATTAAATAAGTTTGAAGGTACAAGGATGCTGACCAGAGACCAAAAATAGGGAATTAGTGCTAGTGGATTGAGCAGATAAGCATCAGATGAAAATTAATGAAAATATTTCAAGGTAATACTGTTTTTTGAAGAATAATGAGAAGAATGCAATTATAAATAGCAATTATTAAAAGATTCAAACAGGATCACATGCAAAAATCTTCAGAACTGGATAGAAAAGTTGATAAAACTGTAAAATAAAGGAATTAGATTCATAGAAGCAACAAGCAGGATCAATCTATCTATATACTAAAACTCTCGTTTGTTTGTTTGTTTGTTTGTTCCTGAACTACAGCCAAAACGGCACATGATAGCGCAAAAAATTTAGGCCCACCTTACTCATTGTCATCCCTTTGGTGCTAATGGAAGAAGTTTCATTGAAATCGGTGTTATATTTTTTAAGTTATTCACATTTTAAAGTTTAAAGTTATCTCCTAGGGAGGGAGGGAGTGAGAGGGAGGGGGGAGGAGGGAGGATAAGGGGGGGAGGGGAATGGGCGAGGGGAGGGGGGAAGGGGGAGGGAGAGGGGGGGAGAGGGGGGGGTGGTGGGAAAGGGAGGGGAGTGGGGGAGAGGGGAGGGGGGGGGGGGGAGGAGAGGATGCTGCACCAATGCAGGAGAGGTTTGGGCCCAACGGGTCCACTTGGTCTAGTACCAAGTATATTTTCAGTTCTTGTTGCCACAAGTGAGTAATTTTCACTTCATAGATCTACTCTATTATTCCTTTAACCTAAGTATTGTTCTGGCAGACAAATAGCTATTTCCTCACTTCCATTTGCTACTTCCAATTTTCAATTTTGCTGCCGAAGTTCTCAGAATTATTTTTTTCTTATATTTCATTATTCCTGATATATCTTTCTCCCTTTATTTTTACTTTCTAGAATATTTGTTATTGTCAGGGTATTATTGTTAACTTTTCATCTTCTTATTCTGGTACCTTATTGTGTCTCCGCATGTGCTAAATGACGTTGAATATTTCCATTATTTTCTGTATTTCCAGCATCCACATTACCATGCTGTAGAATTTAGTGATAAAAGAGATAAATGAACTTTGTTGGCTTGATTTTGTTAACACGAGCTATGTTTGACAAATGTACTAGGGGTTTGGCAGTGTATACAGAGAAAAGGGATGTTGTAGATGTCGTATAAATTGATTTTTTTGAAGGAATGCTATGAAATGTCTCACACGAGGCTTGTTAAAAAGCAAGCATGTGGTGTAAGAAGCAGCTTAGCACAGAAAGTAATTGAATTTCAAGAGACATTGAACCCATAACCTGGCAATGAGCCATTTGGACCAACCAATGGTGCTGCCAAAAAAAGTTTGTTAGTAAATGTTAAAGTTGTATCAATTTTCTCTTAATGTATCGACTGGACAAGAGAAAGACAGCAACTAAAATTCCTCCCGAAACACGTGGCTCCTCGCCATCATTTCGGGCCCATCGCCGCCAATAGTCCCCACGGCGGCCGGCCAGATTCACCGCCTTCTTCGCCTGGGATCGGCGCTCCAGGGGTCGCTTCCTCGTGGATACTGGGGCGGAGCTGAGCATCCTGCCCCCTTCGCTGGCAGACATTCGTTCCGGTAAGTGGGGGCCCATCCTCACCGCGGCAAATGGCAGCCCCATCCGGACATATGGGGTTCGCACGGTCCCGATCGTTTTTGGCTCCTGTCATTTCTCGTGGCAGTTTACCATCGCCGATGTCTCCCAGCCATTGCTCGGTGCCGACTTCCTCCGGGCTCACTCCCACCTGGTGAACGTCAGGCGGCAGCGCTTAGTCCACGCTGCAACGATGGAGCCAATCGCGCTGCGTCTGGATGAGCCGATTGCACGCCCCCTGTCGACCGTGGGTTCCTGTTTTGCTCGGGTCTTGGCCGAGTTCCCGGACATCCTGACCCCACAGTTCCGGTTGTCGACCCCCAAGCATGGGGTGGTGCATTACATATCAACTACCGGCCCACACCTCCACACACGAGCACGCCGCCTGATAAGCTACGTCTGGCACGGCAGGAGTTCCGCACGATGTAGTCCTTCGGGATCGTCCGCCCTTCGAACAGCCCTTGGGCGTCCCCACTCCACATGGACCCCAAGGCAAGCAGGGGCTGGCGATCTTGCAGGGATTATCGGCGGCTGAATGCCGCTACCGCCGCAGACCGATACCCCGTGCCCCACATCCAGGACTTCAACGCCCATTTGGCCGGAGCTACTATCTTCTCAAAAGTGGATTTGGTGTGGGGTTATAACCAGATCAGAAGGCTGGGTGTTCAAATCACGTCGGGGTCACCAATGTGGCGCGGCAATAGGCCCAAAATGAAGGCAAGGAGCCAGGTACTTCGGGAGGAATTTTATTTGCTATCATTCTCTTGTCCAGTTGGGTCTGCAAGAGAACGATTGTGCCTAAACCCCTGCCATTTATCCCTGTAGTTAGGGGCTGCCCCTGGACGAGAACATTCCCATGCCGAGGGGTTTGATAGTGGAATGGCCCAACCCTTGGGAGCCGCCACAATACATCATTTCTATTTGACAAAGGCAAACAATAAAATATGCCAACACTAAAAGGAAGAAGACTGCAATATTTTAATGGAGTACCTGAAATATATGTATAATTGCTCAGAAAAGTGGAGATGTAATTTAAATGTGTATGTCATTGCAGAGGAAACCAATGAGTAGATGGAGGCAGCATTCTGATGGTTGCAGAGGAACTAGATTCATGAAAGTAAATACACAATGCCTTAACTGTATGAGCATTCAAACATTATAACTATAACTTGCATTTATATGCTGCCTTATATTTCATCTACCTCGTTGGAGATCTTTGAACTATCTTTCATCAGACTATCAAACTGCAATGTTAAATCTGTATAACATTGCAGGGCAAGGACAGCACCGTGGCGCAGTGGTAGAGTTGCTGCCTTACAGCACTTGCAGCGCCCAAGACTCGGCTTCGATCCCGACTACGGGTGCTCTGTACAGAGTTTGTACATTCTCCCCGTGACCGTGTGGATTTTCTCTGAGATCTTCGCTTTCCTCCCACACACCAAAGACGTACAGATATGTAGGTTAATTGGCTGGTATACGCGTAAGTTGTTCCTTGTTTGTGTGTAGGATAGTGCTAATGTGCGGGGATCGCTGGTCGATGCAGACGATGCAGACTCAGTGGGCCTAAGGGCCTGTTTCCACGCTGTATCTCTAAACTAAATTTAGAAAAATTTACATGTTTCTATGTATCCTTTACCCTTTATCTGTGCACTGTGAACGGCTTGATGGTATTCATGTATAGTCTTTTCTTTGACTGGATAGCATGCAAAACAATGCAATTCACTGTACTTCAATACATGTAACAGTAATTAAAACTAAACTAAACTAAACTAAAACAATTCAAAAGAGTGGTGAACGAATGAGACTTGGGTATTAAAGTTCACAAACTAAATCAAGGACAGTTACAAATATTAATAAAAAGAATGAATAAAATATTGACCATTGTCTCATTGTGCTAGGGTACAAAGGTAAAGTATGTGATAGAAACTTGGAATGCATTGCCAGGAGTGGTGATGGAGGCAGATAAGATAGTATTTAAGAGACTTTTAGATAGTCGCATGGAAGTGCAGGGAATAGAGGGATATGGATCATGTATAGGCAGATGAGATTAGTTTAACTTGGCATCATGTTCAGCACAAACATTGTGTGCTGTGCAGTTATATGTTATATGTTCTATGTTTATCTGCCAGAACAATACGTAGCAATATCACATGCTAAATACTGCCTTTTGTTTAAACTGGTGCACAACTATGAATGTAATGTTTCTAATAAAAAATTTAAATGAAGAATTGCAGATTATTTTTCGCATATAACTAGTAAAATCTGTTTGATTAATTGTTGAATGGGAAGTTTTTGATGAAATTAGTTTAAAGGTATAAGGTACCTTCTGCACTATTCTGCATTTAATAACTGGTGATAGTTGATAAGCAACTGACAGTACTTGATTTTTGGAGTGCCAAAATCGCAACTAGAAGACAGGTCCACATTAGTGCAATAGGTAACCCACAGTGTTCCATTGCTGAGGTAGGATTGGGGTTGCGCAGGTTGATTCAAGATCTTGATTGGTGTAGGAAAGTAGCTGTTCTAGCACCTGGTGTTGTAGAACTTCAGGCTTCTGTACCTCCAGCCTGACTTTATAAAAGATTCTTGCATGCCACTATCATATCTGCCTCCACCACCATCCCTGTCAGCGCATTCCAGGCACCCACCAGACTCTGTATAAAAAAGCAACCCCACACATCTCCTTTATACATTGCCTCTTTCACCTTAAATCTATGCCTTCTAGTTGTTGACATATCCACCCTGTGAATAAGGTTCTGACTGTAGACGTTTGTTAGAGTACGTGGTGACAATCTGAATTTCTTTAAACTTGTAAGAAATAAGAGATGCTGGCAAGCCGTCCTCGTGATTACATCCAGCTGCTGAGCCCAAAACAGGTCAACTGAGACGTTAAATGAGAGGAATTTGATGCTGCTAAATCTCTCCGCTGCCAACCCACCAATGAAAACTGGCATTTCAGAAAGTTTCCCTTTCTGATGTCAACAACGAGTTCCTTGGTTCTGTGGATATTGAGTGAGAGGTTGTTGCCGTGTCACCACTCAACTAGGTGCTCCATCTCTCCCCTGTACACTGACCCATTCCCACCCATGATTTGTTCAACCACAGTGATGTTGTCGGTGAATTTATCGATGGCATTGGAAGTCTTGAGCTCTGGTAATCAAAACTGACAGTGCCAGCAAAAACTCAAGCTGCCCGTTTAGCTTCATCCAGGTCAACATCTTATGGTGGTTTGGCTGTTTCTACCATTATCTCTCTCACACAAATCATTGACGTACCTTCCTACCCTATTTGTTTCCTAGACCTTCAATGTTATGAATTGTCAATTATGTAGATCCTCTTGCCTCCACCAATTTATGAACCAGACAGTTTATCTCTTGCCTTTGTTTAGTCTTTTCAAATAACAAATGCTCAACTCATTGCATTAACAGTTACTGGGCACAAAGGCCAATTTAATAACATATTATTTTCATATTGTCCCAGTTCTGTAGCATCTCATAAGGTCATAAGTAATAGGAGCAGAGTTAGGCCATTCAGCCCATCAAGTCTACTCTGCCATTCAATCATTGCTGATCTATTTCTCTCTCCTAACCCCATTCTCCTGCCTTCTTCCCATAACCCCAGACACCCATACTAATCAAGAATCTATCTATTTCAGTAAGTATAGAACCAAATATTCTAATTATAGTTAACACAAGCACCAATGCATGTATACACTTTTAGTTACACTACTCTTTAATCTTTAGTCTGTTTAACCAGATTTCCTTTTATTCCTTGTGAGGAATGATAATTGTATGACTATTATATATACTAAATATATAGTGCAGCTCCCAATCCTATCTCTTTGAATGCACTACACACCAGATGGTTTTATACAATTGCGAAGGAAATCACAAAGGCTTGGCATTTCTTTTTCAAGTAACAATAAATGGTTGACCTTTCTTCTATAGATATCTGCATTAACTGCTACTGGAATATTGTGAAAAATTGACATTTGACTTTGGGTACATCATGGCTTCATTATTGGTGCAGGATACATAAACATTTTTTACTTTTTCCAGTTCTAATGAAAGGTCATTGAACAAATGTTAACTGTCTCTCCTTAGTTTATGCCTAACTTACAAAGTGCTTTTCGAAATTTCTATTTTATTGGATGAAATTTGCCTACATTTTGATTTAGGTGTTTCACATACAGAAGGTCAAAAACAAGCCTACTGATACGGATCCAATTTATACTCTTCAGGACAAGAGATCTAATTGTCAGAAAAGAAATGGATGACTGAATTTCATTATTTTAAAATTATTTGTTCATGGGAAATACATATTGCTGGAAATCCCAGTATTTATTGTCCATTCCTAATGGCGTAGATATTGATGTGTTTGGAGTCACATCAAGGCTGACTGCATAAGAATGGCAGATATCATATCCTGAAAAAGCAAGGAGCATGATAAAAGGTGAAAAGCATAACAATACCAAATCAGTGAAATCCTGAAAATAATAAAAGGAGACAAAACAGATAGGAACCATGAAAAGGAACTTGTAAGTAATATCAAAATCAGTATGTTTTTTACATTTCAGAATATGAAGTTGATCAGGAGCACTGTCAGCACTGGTAACAGTTATAATGTAAATGAAAATGGAGGAGATTTGGTATGTCAACGAATACTCTCTTGAACTTCTATAGGTGTACAGTAGAGAGCATATTGATTGTTCGCATCACAGCCTGGTTCGGCAACTCGAACGCTCAGGAACGAAGATTTAAAAAAGTGGTGAACACTGCCCAGTTCATCACGGGTATGACCTCCCCACCATTGAAAGGATCTAATGGAGTCGCTGCCTCAAAAAGGCAGCCATCATCAACAGAATCCCACACTACACTGGCTACACTCTCATTTCACTCCTGCCATTGGGAGAAAGTGTAGGAGCCTGAAAACTAACGTCCAAGTTCAGGAGCACCTTCTTCCCTACAACCATCAGGCCATTAATCACTGTAGGAGCCATTTACGCTTAATTTGTCACTGTCATTGTATTATGGCTATGTTTAATATTTCTAGTTTCTGTTTTTTACCACAGTTTAGTCTCAGAGGATGGAGAAAATACAGTTTTTTACCACGCTCGCGCCAGTCACACTCACGTCTGCAACACTCACGACTGCCACACTCGCGCCAGCTACACTCACAAGGACCACACGGTAACGACTACACCATTTTTACTGTATTGTTTGAAGAAGAAACAGTTGATAAGAATGAAAAGTTATGAATTACTCTTTGATTTGTGCTACTTTAATAAAGACCAATTAATCAAGAAACAGCATTTGGAAGATTTGTTTTTGTTATCTCAGAGTGCGGTGTGTGCGTAAGCTATACCTCCATTCCATCCCCGAGCAGTAATGGCTATCGAAGTTGGACTTTGAGAAGGTATAGAAACTGCCATTACATTAGAGTAAAAAACTTTTCTCTGAATGGAGCCATAGAGTAAAAAACTTTTCTCTGAATGGAGCCATATAGTAAAAAACTTTTCCGAATGGACTAGAGTAAAAAAGGCTATTCTGACAGAAGAATCTAAGAAAGACGTGTTCTACAAGCAAAATCCGATTCAACAGTGGAATTGAAGAAGAAGCTGAATCTCTGCCAGGGATTAGAGCTGAAGCCAAAAGGAACAAAGAATCTGCTGATCGAAAACAAATTGACATGGTCTACACCTGGATCATTAGAAGATTGAAGACTTCATTGACCGGGTACCGTGAGTAGACGACTGTTTAGTCGTAATTTTAAGTTAAGAAGTTTAAAAAACGTAAATGCCTGTGAGACAATTCTGCAGAAGTACTATTTGATACAAGAAGCTTGTTTATGCTACGAGGAGATAAGAAAACCAAACTCGCAGAGCACGACCTTGAAAATTAACGATGTTGTGAACTACAAGATAAGGTGCTCAGCTAGCGATTGTTTACCATAGGTACTGGCCGAAGACTCTCAGCCTTGGAATTAATGATGTGTTTTGAAAAAATATTCATTCTGTTTTGAATTCTTCTGGTGTTTCTAGAACATAGCGGTAAGCACCAATTCATCATGGATCTTCCATCAGGTGAGTATGAAGAACCGCCACAGGAGGGAGATGCGGAGCAAAAATCAAGAAGATATGAGAAAAGTGATATTAAACTTTCGTAAAAGGGAAAGGCAGCCTATCTGGAAAGACGCCAGAAGGAGAGAGACAAGTTGTGGAAGCAGGTCATCAAATTAATTGAATATCAGAAGGAACTAATGGAATCAGATGGGAATGTGAACATTGTACAATCTAATCTGGATCAACTACTTAACCTTTGCCATGAGGTTGGAGAAAAACAACACGCAATACTGTGTTTACAACTACCAACGGAGCAACTCGAATGGCACACTCAGTGGTTCCAAGAGAGGGTGGAATTTTTTGATGGTTTCATGGCTGACGCTGAGAAGTGGTTGTCTGAAACCATAGCTCAAACATTGCACTCTACAGTAGAAGGTGCGATGCAACAAGGTGTTGAAGTGGAAGAAGAAATTATACCTCAGGATAGTGCCTCAAACGTTTCAACACGAAGATCTAGACGTAAATCTGGTTCTGTAACCAGTTCAACTACGAGGGTCTCTGCTCAAATGGAAGCTGAAGCTGAGATGGCTGCTCTCTCGCTAGAAGCTGCCGCCTTAGAGAAAAAATATCAGATTGAGGTACAAGAAGAACAGCTGACGAGAGAGGCTGTGAGACAAGCAGAATAGCTGAAAAGACAAGCAGAACAGCTGAAGGGAGAGAAGGAACAGTTGGAAATAGCCACGAAGCTGGCAGCTGATGGGGCAAGGAGGGTCATACTGGAAGGTCAAAGATCAAAATGCAGCTCGAGAGTATCTCAGAAGAAGAGTACCGTAATCCAAGAAGGAGCTACTAAACTGGAAACAGCAGCTAAAGTCAACCCACAGCCAGAGCCGATCTGGTCTCGTGACGCCAAACTGGCACTGAGTAAGTGGATGGGTGCTAGACCGAAGCAACCTACCTTTGGGATGTCTGTTAAGGCTCGAAAAGAGCCAACCCAGTACTCTTAAGGAGGTAGCCCCAAAAATAGTGGATGCATTAGTGATAATTTTTCAAAACTCTTTAGATTCTGGAGTAGTTCCTGAGGATTGGAGGGTAGCTAATGTAACCCCACTTTTCAAAAAGGGAGGGAGAGAGAAAACGGGGAATTACAGACCAGTTAGTCTAACATCGGTAGTGGGGAAAATGCTAGAGTCAGTTATTAAAGGTGGGATAGCAGCACATTTGGAAAGTGGTGAAATCATTGGACAAAGTCAGCATGGATTTATGAAAGGTAAATCATGTCTGACGAATCTTATAGAATTTTTTGAGGATGTAACTAGGAGAGTGGATAAGGGAGAACCAGTGGATGTGTTATATCTGGACTTCCAGAAGGCTTTCGACAAGGTCCCACATAAGAGATTAGTATGCAAACTTAAAGCACACGGTATTGTGGGTCCAGTATTGATGTGGACAGAGAACTGGCTGGCAGACAGGAAGCAAAGAGTAGGAATAAACGGGTCCTTTTCAGAATGGCAGGCAGTGACTAGTGGGGTACTGCAAGGCTCAGTGCTGGGACCCCAGCTATTTACAATATATATTAATGATTTGGACGAGGGAATTGAATGCAACATCTCCAAGTTTGCGGATGACACGAAGCTGGGGGGCAGTGTTAGCTGTGAGGAGGATGCTAGGAGGCTGCAACATGACTTGGATAGGTTAGTTGAGTGGGCAAATGCATGGCAGATGCAGTATAATGTGGATAAATGTGAGGTTATCCACTTTGGTGGCAAGAACAGGAAAGCAGACTATTATCTGAATGGTGGCCGATTAGGAAAAGGGGAGATGCAACGAGACCTGGGTGCCGTGGTACACCAGTCATTGAAAGTAGGCATGCAGGTGCAGCAGGCAGTGAAGAAAGCGAATGGTATGTTGGCATTCATAGCGAGGGGATTTGAGTATAGGAGCAGGGAGGTTCTGCTGCAGTTGTACAGGGCATTGGTGAGACCACACCTGGAATATTGCGTACAGTTTTGGTCTCCTAATCTGAGGAAAGACATTGTTGCCATAGAGGGAGTACAGAGAAGGTTCACCAGATTGATTCCTGGGATGGCAGGACTTTCATATGAAGAAAGACTGGATAGACTCGGCTTGTACTCGCTGGAATTTAGAAAATTGAGGGGGGATCTTATAGAAACTTACAAAATTCTTAAGGGGTTGGACAGGCTAGATGCAGGAAGATTGTTCCCGATGTTGGGGAAGTCCAGAACAAGGGGTCACAGTTTAAGGATAAGGGGGAAGTCTTTTAGGACCGAGATGAGAAAGTTTTTTTTCGCACAGAGTGGTGAATCTGTGGAATTCTCTGCCACAGAAGGTAGTTGAGGCCAGTTTATTGGCTATATTTAAGAGGGAGTTAGATGTGGCCCTTGTGGCTAAAGGGATCAGGGGGTATGGAGAGAAGGCAGGTACAGGATACTGAATTGGATGATCAGCCATGATCATATTGAATGGCGGTGCAGGCTCGAAGGGCCGAATGGCCTACTCCTGCACCTATTTTCTATGTTTCTATGTTTCATCTCAGAGGCCTGTTCATCAGCTACCTGCATCCAGCCAGACAAACAACTGATTATGGGGCTCGTAACAAGATTTATCCGGATCAATCTGCACTAAGCCAGGGATCTCAAAATGAATTCTATGAATTGGTAAGGAATCAAACGAGAATCAGCGAGCTCCTGGTTCAACAAAATCTTTCTTCCATCTTACCCCCAATGGAAATTCCTAAATATGATGGTGATCCTTTACAATATGAAACTTTCATAGTAGCGTTTGAAGAAGGAGTGGAAATGAAAACGACAAGTCACAGAGATCGCTTACGATTTCTGGAGCAATACACAAGCGGATATTCGAAGCAGCATGTTAAGAGTTGTTGACATTTGCCTATGGATGAGGGCTATCAAATGGCAAGAGAGTTGCTTGAAGAGCATTTTGGTAACAAACAGAAGATTGCTAACGCATACATTAAAAAGGCTTTTGCTTGGTCAGTTATCAAGGTGGAAGATGTGAAGGCTTTGCATGAGTTTGTGATATTTCTTAGGAGTTGTTGTAATTCAATGAGAAATAGCATTCACATGGAAGAAATTAATGTTGTTAATAATATGAAGGCTATCGTTCTAAAACTGCCCAAGAGGCTTAGAGAAAAGTGGAAAGATAAAGCAGGCCTGATACAGAAGGTTGACGATAGAGAGACCATGCTTCCTGACCTGGTGAATTACATGGATAGAGAAATACGGTTAATGTCAAACTTACGCTATGGGAATATTCAAGATCCTAATCAGCAACTGTCAAAGGCTCTACCTTTACTAAAACAAAGGGAAGATCAGGACCTAAGGAAAGCAGTTTTGCTGCTGCCGTAATACCCGTAGAAACGAAGGACGGAATGAAAAAGGATGTATCTACCATTAAGCCACAAGGGTTTTGTTTTTCATGTAATTAAGTTGGTCACACTATAAGATGGTGTCAAAAATTCAAAAAAAAGGAATATAAAGATAAGGTTGACTTCTTGAAGGAGAAAGGAATCTGTTATGGATGTCTGAAGAAAGGACACATGGTTAAAGACTGCAGGAATCGAATAACTTGTAATATATGCAAACAAGATCATTCTGAATTGCTTCACATTGAACAGAGGAATACGGACGAGAAGCCGGAACAAATGGAACAAAAGGAGAAGCCAGCTACGAATGATGTTGTTGCCTCACCTCAGTTAAATGCACATATTGGGGCCGGGTAGAAACCTATATTTTCTCCATCTTACCAGGTAAGGAGCAGCGAGCGGAATACAGTGTTGCAAACATATGCATTTTTGGACAGTGGAAGTTCAGCTACCTTTTGCACAGAAAGCTTGATGAGAAGGCTGGACGTTACAGAATAAAAGGTTAAAGCTTCTCTTGAACACCATGAAAAGTCAGAAATGCTATGATAGTTATCATAACACAAGTATGGAAATATCTAGTCTGGAGGAAGACAATTTTATACAAATATCTGATGTGTTTACACAAGAGACTATGCCCGTCTCTCATCCAAATATACCTAAGCAAGAAGACTTGGAAAAATGGCCTTACTTGAAGGATACCTAAAATAAATTCTGATATCGACCTACTTATCGGAACGAATGCTTTGAAGGCATTAGAACCTAGAAAGGTTGTTACCAGTCAAGGAGACGGACCGTTTGCTGTGAGAACCATACTCGGATGGGTTATCTATGATTCCCTGAGAAGGAACAACAAAGGCAGGAAAAGGAATAACTATACTACTGCTGCCATCAATCGAATATCTATTGTAAATCTAGAGGAGTTGTTGACCAAGCAATATAATCACGACTTCAATGAAAGAACCAGCAAGGAATCAGAAGAAATGTCCAGAGAAGAAGTAAAATTTTTGCAAATTATGAATCACGCAGTAAAGATGATAGGACACTATTGCCTAGACTTACCTTTTAAACAAGAAAGTGTTAGTCTGCCAAATAACTGTTGCATTGCAGAACAACGCATTCAGAATATGAAATGCAAGTTTGGCAAGAATATGAAATTTCATGATGAATATACATCTTTCCTCACAGAGATGATTGATAATGGTTATGCCGAAAGGGTGCCAGAAGACCAGCTGAATCGAAGTGATGGAGAGCTTTGGTATATCCCACACCATGGGGTGTATCATTCAAAGAAAGGAACATTAAGAGTGGTCTTCGACTGTGCTGCGGTTTTCAAGGGTAAATCACTTAAGTGTCAACTGCTGCAGGGTCCAGACCTAACGAACTCACTTATCGGAATTCTCATCAGTTTCAGACAAGAGCCGGTAGCTTTGATGGCGGATATCAAGGCAATGTTTCATCAGGTCACTTGCGATTCCTATGGTGGCCGGATGGTGATGCACAACAAGATCTCGTTGAATACTGGATGAAGGTACATCTCTTTGGAGCAGTGTCATTACCAAGTTGTGCAAACTTCGCATTGAGGAAAACCACTGAGGACAATAAAGCTCATTTTTCTGAAGAAGTGACAAACACAGTAAGGAGCAATTTCTATGTGGACGATTGTTTAAAATCCATGTCTACGGAACAAGAAGCAATTCAAATGGTAAAACATTTGATTTCCCTCTGCAGCAAGGGAGGATTCATGCTATCGAAATGGATTAGCAACAGCCGTGCTGTATTGGAAACCATTCCACTAGATAACAGAGCCAAGGAGATCCGGGAGTTGGATTTGGACAAAGACAATCTGCCCATGGAGAGAGCACTAGGATTGCACTGGTGCATTGAAACAGATGTGTTCAAGTTCAGAATCTCGATTCAGGATCGACCATGTACAAGACGGGGCATCCTGTCCGTGATTGGTTCTGTTTACGACCCTTTGGGATTTCTTGCACCATTTACACTACCAGCCAAGTTAATTTTGCAGGATCTCTGTAAGAAGAAACTTGGATGGGATGAGAGTATAACGCAAATCTTCTCTCAGTGATGGACAGAGTGGTTAGAAGATCTCGACAAGATCTCGGAGTTCAGAGTGGATCGGTGTATGAAGCCTACAAACTTTGGTCGAATCAAATTTGCACAGCTGCGTCACTTTTCTGACGCAAGTGAAAGTGGTTATGGTACTGTTTCATATCTGAGACTGGAAAATGATAACAATGAAGTACATGCTGCATTCTTAATGGGAAAGGCCAGAGAGGCACCATTGAAGCAAATGACGATTCCCAGAATGGAGCTTGCAGCCGCAGTCTTAGCTGTCAGAATTGACATATTGCTGCAAAAAGAACTGCAGCTTAAGCTGGAGGAATCTACCTTCTGGACTGATAGCATGACAGTGCTTAAGTACATCAATAATGAAAACAAACGCTTCCTAACATTTGTCGCAAACAGGATCTCTTTTGTAAGGGATGCTACTGATGTATCACAGTGGAAGTATATTAATACCAAGGAAAATCCTGAGGATGAAGCCTCTAGAGGATTAACAGCAGACCACTTCTTAAGCAGTAAGAGATGGATCAATGGGCCAGAGTTTCTATGTAAACCAGACCGAGAATGGCCAAAGTTTAACCTGGAAACTGAAATCTCTGCTAATGATCCGGAGATCAAGCAAGACATCTTAGTGAATGCCATTATTAAGGACCATTGGATTCAACAAACTATTTAATTACCCATTTCTCATCATGGAATAAGTTGAAGACTGGTAGCTTGGTTTCTTAAATTAAAAGCAATGCTTTTGCAGTGGACTCGTAAGAGAAAGGAAACTCAGGCTGCTATGAGTAGCTTTGAAACAGATCCTGGTAAGCTGAAAGAAAAAGTTGACAAAGAGATGCAAGTCTTTAAGGCATCATACCGGGGACAGTGTTTATGTCTGGATGATCTTTTTAAGGCGGAAAATGCAGTTATCTCTTTCTGTCAACGACAAGAATATAAGGAAGTGCTATCAGCATTACAAGCTGGTGAACATGGTGTTAAAAGAAGTAGTCATTTATACAAGCTTGATCCGATACTGGTTAAAGGACTTCTGAGAGAAGGTGGTCGCCTAAATAAACTAGCAATGCCTGAAGAATCTAAGCATCCTATTATTCTCTCGAAGGACTTTCATATTTCAACATTGCTGTTACGACATATTCATGAACAGATCGGACATGGAGGAAGAAATCACATGTTGTCGAAACTTCGTAAAAAGATACTGGAGATCATGCTAGACGTTAAAGGTTTTGTGCGTACAATACGACTTCAGATTAAGGACAACATCTTGGTAAGACCGATAACCAAGATATGTCTGCTTCTAGAAGGTGAAGGAGAAGATTGAAGAATCACTAAAGAAGTTTGAATGCCAACATATAATGCAACATATAATCGTCATTAACGCAGTGGAAAGGAAGGACATTAGCTCGGAGGATATGGAATCGATATGGGTAGAGCTGCGAAACACTAAGGGGCAGAAAACGCTAGTGGGAGTTGTGTACAGGCTACCTAACAGCAGTAGTGAGGTTGGGGATGGCATCAAACAGGAAATTAGAAATGCGTGCACTAAAGGTGCAGCAGTTATAATGGGTGACTTCAATCTACATATAGATTGGGTGAACCAAATTGGCAAGGGTGCTGAGGAAGAGGATTTCTTGGAATGTTTGCAAGATGGTTTTCTAAACCAACATGTCGAGGAACCAACGAGAGAGCAGGCCATTCTAGACTGGGTATTGAGTAATGAGGAAGGGTTAGTTAGCAGTTTTGTTGTGCGAGGCCCCTTGGGCAAAAGTGACCATAATATGGTAGAGTTCTTCATTAGGATGGAGAGTGACAAAGTCAATTCAGAAACAAGTGTTCTGAACTTAAAGAAAGGTAACTTTGAGGGTATGAGACGTGAATTGTCCAAGGTAGACTGGCAATTTATACTTAAAGGGTTGACGGTGGACATGCAATGGAAGGCATTTAAAGATTGCATGGATGAACTACAACAATTGTTCATCCCAGTTTGGCAAAAGAACAAACCAGGAAAGGTAGTACATTCATGGCTAACAAGGGAAATCAAGGATAGTATTAAAATAAATGATGAAGCATATAAATTAGCCAGAAAAAGTATCATACCAGAGGACTGGGAGAAATTCAGAGTCCAGCAGAGGAGGACAAAGGGCTTAATTAGGAAAGGGAAAATAGATTATGAGAGAAAACTGGCAGGGAACATAAAAACTGACTGCAAAAGCTTTTATAGATATGTGAAGAGAAAAAGACTAGTTAAGACAAATGTAGGTCCCTTGCAGTCGGAAACAGGTGAATTGATCAAAGGGAACAAGGAGATGGCAGACCAATTGAACAACTACTTTGGTTCTGTTTTCACTAGGGAAGACATAAACAATCTGCCGGAAATAGCAGGGGACCGGGGGTCTAACGAGATGGAGGAACTGAGGGTAATCCAGGTTAGTCGGGAAGTGGTGTTAGGTAAATTAAATGGATTAAAGGCCGATAAATCCCCAGGGCCAGATAGGCTGCATCCCAGAGTGCTTAAGGAAGTAGCCTCAGAAATAGTGGATGCATTAGTGATAATTTTTCAAAACTCTTTAGATTCTGGAGTAGTTCCTGAGGATTGGAGGGTAGCTAATGTAACCCCACTTTTTAAAAAGGGAGGGAGAGAGAAAACGGGGAATTGAAGACCAGTTAGCCTAACTTCGGTAGTGGGGAAAATGCTAGAGTTGGTTATTAAAGATGTGATAGCATCACATTTGGAAAGTGGTGAAATCATCGGACAAAGTCAGCATGGATTTATGAAAGGCAAATCATGACTGACGAATCTTATAGAATTTTTCGAGGATGTAACTAGTAGAGTGGATAAGGGAGAACCAGTCGATGTGTTATATCTGGACTTTCAGAACGCCTTCGACAAGGTCCCACATAGGAGATTGGGGTACAAACTTAAAGCACACGGTATTGGGGGTTCAGTGTTGAGGTGGATAGAGAATTGGTTGGCGGACAGGAAGCAAAGAGTAGGAATAAACGGGTCCTTTTCAGAATGGCAGGCAGTGACTAGTGGGGTACCGCAAGGCTAAGTGCTGGGACCCGTTATTTACAATATATATTAATGATTTGGACGAGGGAATTGAATGCAATATCTCTAAGTTTGCAGATGACACGAAGCTGGGTGGCAGTGTTAGCTGCGAGGAGGATGCTAGGAGGCTGCAGAGTGACTTGGATAGATTAGGAGAGTGGGCAAATGCATGGCAGATGCAATATAATGTGGATAAATGTGAGGTTATCCACTTTGGCGGCAAGAACAGGAAAGCAGAGTATTACCTGAATGGTGGCCAATTAGGAAAAGGGGAGATGCAAAGTGACCTGGGTGTCATGGTGCACCAGTCATTGAAAGCAAGCGTGCAGGTGCAGCAGGCAGTGAAGAAAGCGAATGGTATGTTAGCATTGAGGATTTGAGTATAGGAGCAGGGAGGTTCTGCTGCAGTTGTACAGGGCCTTGGTGAGACCGCACCTGGAGTATTGTGTACAATTTTGGTCTCCTAATCTGAGGAAAGACATTCTAGCCTTAGAGGGAGTACAGAGAAGGTTCACCAGATTGATCCCTGGGATGGCAGGACTTTCATATGAAGAAAGACTGGATAGACTGGATAGACTCGCTGGAATTTAGAAGACTGAGGGGGGATCTTATTGAAACATATAAAATTCTTAAGGGGTTGGAGAGGCTAGATGCGGGAAGATTGTTCCCGATGTTGGGGAAGTCCAGAACCAGGGGTCACAGCTTAAGGATAAGGGGGAAGTCTTTTAGGACCGAGATGAGAAAACATTTCTTCACACAGAGAGTGGTGAGTCTGTGGAATTCTCTGCCAAGAAGGTAGTTGAGGCCAGTTCATTGGCTATATTTAAGAGGGAGTTAGATGTGGCCCTTGTGGCTAAAGGGATCAGGGGGTATGGAGAGAAGGCAGGTCCAGGTTACTGCGTTGGATGATCAGCCATGATCATATTGAATGGCGGTGCAAGCTCGAAGGGCCGAATGGCCTACTCCTGCACCCATTTTCTATGTTTCTATGTTTCTATATTACTTTTGTTTTTGATTAATATTAAGCTTTTATAGCTCCTTTTGGTATCTATTTGTAATTGCTTTGTCATATACGCAGAACAATTAGGGGCCGATGTGTAGGAGCCATTTATGCTTAATTTAGTGACTGTCATTGTATTATGGCTATGTTTAATATTTCTAGTCTATGTCGTTTTTGCATGCTTGTGGGTGTGATTTGATACATAATGGGGAATGTCCACATGGGAGGAGGCTAGCGTAGCGACAGAGATTGTGGGTCAGTTTAGTCTCGGAGGATGGAGAGAATAGTTTTTTACCACGCTCGCGCCAGTCACACTCATGTCTGCCACACTTACGACTGCCACACTCGCGCCAGCTACACTCACAAGGACCACACGGTAACGACTACATGATTTTTACTATATTGTTTGAAGAAGGAACAGTTGATAAGAATGAAAAGTTATGAATTACTCTTTGATTTGTGCTACTTTAATAAAGACCAATTAATCAAGAAACAGCGTTTGGAAGATTCGTTTTTGTTATCTCAGAGTGCGGTGTGTGCGTAAGCTATACCTCCATTCCATCTCCGAGCAGTAATGGCTATCGAAGTTGGACTTTGAGAAGGTATAGAAACTGCCATTACAAACACAGCAACCTCCAAATAGGCTCCGAACTATATAGTTTTAGGGGCATTATTTTTTAATTTGCACTATTATTGATTATTTATATGTCTGCTTGATTTTTAAAGTTTTTTAAAGTATATATATATATAGTAGACACAAAATGCTGGAGTAACTCAGCGGGACAGGCAGCATCTCTGGAGAGAAGGAATTGGTGATGTTTCAGGTCGAGACCCTTCTTCAGACTGATGTCAGGGGAGTGGGCGGTACAGTGATAGAATGTAGTCGGAGACAGTAAGACTGGTGGGATAACTGGGAAAGGGAGGGGATAGAGAGGGAAAGCAAGGGCTATTTGAAGTCAGAGAAGTCAATGTGTTCATATCGTTGGGGTGTAAGCTACCCAAGTGAAATATGAGGTGCTGTTCCTCCAATTTGCGCTGGGCCTCACTCTGACAATGGAGGAGGCCCAGGACAGAAAGGTCAGATTGGGAATGAGAGGAGGAGTTAAAGTGCTCAGCTACCGGGAGATCCGGTATGTAGGTTAATTGGCTTGGCGTATGTGTAAAACATTTGTCCCTAGTATGTGTAGGATAGTGTTAATGTGCAGGGATTGTTGCTCGGCGCGGTCCGGTAGGCTGAAGGGCCTGTTTCCGCGCTGTATCTCTAAACTAAACTACAATTTGCTCAGCATTACCTGCTGACTGTTTCTAGCACTTTTTTTGTTTTTATTCAGGACTTCCAGCATCCACAATTTTTTTAATTTCCATGTGTTTCAATCATTGCAGAGAAATGTCTATGAATGATCTTTATATTGATTTGCAGAAAGCACTTGATAAAGTTCCTTCTCAGAGGCTGAAGGGTAAAGTTGACATAAATGGAAATACAGAAATATTACTGACATACAAAGAAACTAGTTGGATAGAAACAGGCAGAGAAGCGGCCCAATATGATGTGATTAATGGTGACCTCTAAGACCAGCTATTTATTGTATTTATTAATTAGTTAGATGATTGTGTTGAATATTACATTAGCAAGTGTCCCAATAACAAATAGAGCAATCTCTATGTACACAGCAAACGAAAGGATGAAAATTACAAGTAGATTCCAAGAATGAGCAAAATTATAATGACCAGATTTCAATGTGGGTGCACACAAGCTCATTAATTTGGATCTTTTCAATGCTTTTCATGTTCTTTAGAGAATTTTCCACTTCATCTTTTATCTGGGCATACTGCAGCCTTCCAAACTCATTGCTGAAATCTACAGCGTCAGACAAGTTGCTATTTCTTTATGCATCTGAAATTGCCATTGGTGTCACAAGTCATCCATCTGTGATTTTGGCAGTTTTTTCCCTCATTATTAGCACAGCCAGACGTGCTTGGTATGTCTCATAACCCTGATATTAACAAGACATAAGACAAAGAGGCATAATCACCTCTAATTGCCTCATTTACTTATTTGCACTGGTCTCACCCTACCACAGATGCTCCCTTTGTTCTATCCATCCTTCCTGCAATAAAAAAATCACATTTTGTTGTCTCTTTCCCAGTAGTAACAGGGATCTCTGGCTTGAAACAGAGACAGTTACTCTCTCCACAGACAGTTGAATTTTGCTAGCATTTTCTGCTTTTAAAATTCATGAAATAAAGTTACTATCCCAAGATATTGAACTTTTAATATTTATTAAAATGAATTTTAACATTTTACTTCCTCTCTCCTTCTCTAATCCAGTTTCAACTCTGACAGTCCAATTGACAAAAAACAATCTGCTGGAGAAACTCGGCAGGTCAGGCAGCATCTGTGGAGGGAAATGGACAGACATACATTTTGGATCAGGACACTTCCTCAGATGCTAAGGCACAGAGGGAAAACTATTGAGAGAAGTGATGAATGTACCTAAAATCCTAGATGAAACTAAATTAGAAACTGAGCTGGAAGCTTTGCGAGACAAAATGGTGACAAAAACAAGTACTGAGAAAGGACACATGGCCGTTTTAGCAAGTTTGGTTGGTCGAAGAACTGGAGAGTCATTGGAATCATAGAGGGGGTATAATGAGAGAGGGTCTCACAGAAGTCCCATCAGAGAGTTATTTAAAGGGGGCATACTTTCATGTGATTTTGCAATGAAACAGTGAAATGGAAACACGAGAGACTGCAGATAAGATTTACGAGGATGTTGCAAAGACTTGAAAACCTGAGCTATAGGGAAAGACTAGACCAATTGGACCCATTGGTCCCAAACCGCTCCTGCATTGGTGCAGCACCCTCTCCTCCCCCTCCCCTTCCTCTCCCCCACTCCATCCCCCTCAACTCCCCTCCTCCTCCTCCTCCCTCCACCCCCTCCCTCCCTCCCCCTCCCTCCCTCCCTAGGAGATAGATTTAAACTTTAGAATGTGAATAATTTAAAAAATATAACACCGATTTCAATGAAACTTCTTCCATTGGAATCAAAGGGACGACGGTGAGTTAGGTGGGCCTAAAATTGTCGCGCTATCGTGTACCGTTTTGGCTATAGTTCGGGAACTAACAAACAAACGAACGAGAGTTTTAGAAAATAGATTAGGCGAGCTAGGACATTATTCCTTGGAGTGCAGGAGGCTGAGGGGTGATCTTATAGAGTTGTATAAAATCATGAGGGGAATTGATAGGGTAGATGCAGTTTTTACCCAGAGTAGGGGAATCAAGAACCAGAGGACATAGGTTTAAGGTAAGAGGGGAAAGATTTAATAGGAATCTGAGGGGCATTTGTTTCACACACAACCTAGTGGGTACATGGAATGAGTTGTCGGAGGAGATAGTTGAGGCAGAAACTATAACACTATTTAAAAGACATTTGGATAGGAAAGGTTTAGAAGGATATGGTCCAAACAAGGGGAGGTGGGATCAGTGTAGATGGGCACCTTAGTCAGCATGGGCAAGCTGGGCCGAACGGCCTGTTTCCGTGCTCTATGACTTTATGAGATGCTGGAGTCTTGAGCATTAAACAAAGTTCTGAAGTAACTCGAAGATAAACACAAAGAGCTGGGGTAACTCAGCGGGTCAGGCAGCATCTCTGGAAACTGTTCTGCAAAGTTCTGCAAAGTTGACCAACACCATTGTCAAGTTTGCAGACGACACAACGGTGATCGGGCTTATCACCAACGGGGATGAAACAAACTATAGAGCGGAGGTGCAGAACCTGGCGGACTGGTGCTCGGATAACAACCTGTCCCTAAATACCACCAAGACCAAGGAGCTGATCATCAACTTCCGTAGGTCACATAACGGGGAATATGCCCCGATCTCTATCAACGGGGACAGTGTGGAGAGAGTGTCCAGCTTCAAGTTTCTGGGCACTCACATTTCGGAGGACCTAACATGGTCCAATAACACTGCTGCGCTGGTCAAGAAGGCACAACAAAGACTTCTACTTAAGAACACTGAAAAAGTCTGGTCTACCCCAACAGCTGCTGACGATCTTCTACCGCTGCACCATAGAGAGCATCCTAACGCATGGCATCCCTGTGTGGTACCTCAGCTGCACGGAGGCAGAAAGGAAAGCTCTACAGCGGGTAGTCCATAGAGCTCAGAAGGCCATCGGAACACAGCTACCAGACTTGGAGGGCATCTACAACACACGATGCCTCAGAAAAGCCACCAACATCCACAAAGACTCTTCACACCCCTGCAACAGTCTGTTCGAACTCCTTCCATCGGGCAGACGATACAAGGCCTTCTACGCCCGCACCTCCAGACTCAGGAACAGCTTCATCCCCAGGGCCATAGCTGCTATGAACCGGTCCTGCTGAGCCGGATGGCCACAACGCATAGATCAACTTGCACTTTACCCTGTCTAAAACTGTTACAATTGTTTCATTTCGTTGGGTTGCTGTTAATTACTTAAATTATTGCATCGTATGGGAGGCGCATTCCCAATCTCGTTGTACCCCTGGGTACAATGACAATAAAGATGTATTGTATTGTATTGGTGACGTTTCGGGTCGAGAATCTCTTCTTCAGGAGCCTGAAGGATCTCGACCCAAAAAGTCACCTACTCCTTTTCTCCAGATATGCTGCCTGTCCATGTTTTCGTGTCTATCTTCGGTTTAAACCAGCAATTGCAGTTTCTTGCTGCTGAACATGCTGAAGTAACTGGACAGCATCTGTGTGTGTTGGGAATGGACAGGCGACGTTTCAGACCGGGACCCTTCGGGCCAGATTCGCGGGCAGAACGTGGCGACTAGCCCAATGGACCGTTTGCGATTGTGATGCGTGATCCTCTCGTGCTCTTGTCCTTTCCCCGATGGGAAGCATCGGCGGCCGCGGCAGGAAGAAGGTGCGCGGGCGGGCGTGCGGGCACGCGGGGAGGCGGCGGCGGTGTGTTGTTGCCATCAGGTGCTTCCTTGTTGACAGGGGCCGTTGGCGTGCCGGCTGATTGACGTCCCGACGTCCCGCCTCCACTTCTGCGAGTGCGAGAAAAAAAAAACAAGGCAGCAGCCGTCAATCAGCGAGGTGGGAGCACGAGCCTGTCACCGGGGAAACGGACGCAACCGGAGCCCGGGACTGACTGACAGTCAGTGTCAGGGCGAGTGCGCCTGCAGCTTGCCGCGTTCACTTGCTTGCAATATTCCGGCTCGCATTCAAGTCCCGCATCTGCAACTCTAGCGCATCTCTCTTATGGATTGGTCGAGATAACATCAGAGGCGCAGAAATGTAAATGTTGCGGCTTTTCGGTACGTTTTGTTCCTGTGTTGCGTGCTCAGAAGGATTTCGGTTGGTGGCAGTAGTTGGTTCGTGTGCAGGAGGGACTGTCACAATTATAGCGGGAGGTTTGCAACACGTATTTGGATTTTGTTTTGCAATTTAACAGTATAATTTATATACCATGCACGTTGTGGACGATCGCCGTTTCCTCTCTTTTAATTTAAAGAATTGAAAGTCGACCTTGCCCTGTTTAGTTTTGTTTTTGCAAGTTGTTTTTTTAAACGAGAAAACCATGGCGGAAGGAAAGGCGGAACGCGGTGTCCCGTCTCTGGTGCCTTCGTGTTCTGTTTCGCCCTCCTGGGCCAAAAAGGAGGGAGTTGAAGCTGTGTCAAACGGAGACTGTGTGGGAGAAGAGCCGGTGACTGCAGTGGTAGGCGTCCTGCCATCAAGTCCCGGAGCAGACACATGCACACCTTCACCAGTAACTGCACCATCCCAAGATGGAAAACCAGGCATACCTCGCAGGAGCAGCATCATTAAGGTAAGATTGAAACTGACATGCTTTATATTCTAGTATCAGCCCTCTTTATACAGGTGATTTTTCATTTGGAAGTGAGCATTCAATTAAAGATTATTCGGTGGATGATTGTGTCTTGGATTGATGAATGTTTTGGTCGGGTATCTTATCCTATGAATTTAAACATCAGGATCAATTTCCGATAGAATTTACCTGGTGTACCAGGTGCAGTTTTATAATTTTTTAGAAAATTTGCACACTACTACGCATAAACTAAATCGAATTACCACGGTTTATGACAGACAAATGCAGGCATTTAAATCAACGTTCCAAAGTTTTGCTTTCAAATACTTTGTCTGGACTACTTACTGTTTTCCCCAATCCCACCTCATTGCATGCATTGTTATTGCCGTAGATGTACCCTTTTGAAAAGAAAATCATCAGGGTTTGACAGTTTTTATTTCAACTGATGATAAGGGGTTGGCATTTCGTCCACTGATAGTTCCAATAAATTCTACAGGATTGTTCTGGAGATTTGAGGTTGAATGATGCTATCTTTGCTGTTTTGTGGCAGTTGTTATATTATAATTTGGAAGCTAATTTTAATATATATACTATATTAGTGTAAGAGTTGATCTTGGATATTTGTGTATGGATTTTATCAATGGTCATGATTGTGATTCGATTAAAGATAGATAAATGTATAATTCTGAGGTGGAAATTTCCATTAATATTTGTACCACACTATCAGCTTTGAGATTTATGTTTTATGTATGTTTTGGCAATACTGCTTTAGACCTGATATGTATTTTTTAGAAATTCCAAATGTCAAGCCAAATTTCATTAGCCGTGTCTCAGTTAGTGGCATTCTTGCCTGAGAGTAGGAGGTTCTGGATTCAGTTCCCACTCCAGATGCTCAAAATTAATAATCTAGGCTCACAGTTCAGTGTATCACTTGAGGGATCCCCCAACGTTGGCAATGCTTTCTTTTGGATGAGATGTTAATTCGTCTACTCATTATTTCAAAGAGCTGAGGATATGCTGAATGAACAGGTGATCTTGTAATTTACAAAAACAGAATATGACATTATTATAATGTTTATATTTGTAGACAATGTGTGTATAAATTGGCCTTTATATTTCCTACATTACAACAATGAACTCTGAGATAGCTCATAATTACCTCAGTGATCAAAAATCACTCTGAGATGTTCTTAAAGTAAGAGGGACTTTGCTATACAAATGCTCAACTAATTACAGACAAAATTGTCTACAGCACGATGGCATGAATATTTTTCTTTATCATTGCTGCAATTCTGAAGACGGGGTGGAGGGATCATCTGTAGGCAGCTGAGATTAGTTTATTTTAGCATGATGTTTGGCACAGACATTGTGGGCTGAAGGGCCTTTTCCCGCGCTGTACTTTCCTATGTCCTAAGTTTTATTTAGGAAATATAAAGGATCCATATAATTTAATCTTGTCTAAAATCTTCCACATATTCTGGTTGGATTTCTTTGCACTTTGGTCCCCCCCCCCCCCCCCCCCCCCATGTACATTGATGAACTTTGATTGAAAGTAATCTGATTTTCAGGTCTTTGACATTGTTGTTCTGTGAATGATTATTGAACGTACGTAAGGCTAACACAGATGTTGTTTAATACATTTTAAATTTTCCAGTTCCAATTTGTATTCCAAAATAATTTCCTGGGCATTGTTACCATGTTTACACATGAAAAATTACCTGATTGTTCTGCCACTTGAACTGGGATTTTTTTACATCATAATTCTGAGATGCAGAATTTCAAAATACAGAGGAAAGTACTTAAAACTAATAATGTATAGAGTTTATCTAGCTTGCCACAATCTTAGAAACTACAGCAAACATGCAAGGAAATTTGTGGAAAGCTTGTATACCCAAGTTGTGTTGGTGTACATTGCCATCATGTGTATTTTAGTGAAGAATGCATTTGCTGATCTTTTCAAATTTTCATAATCCTATTGCCAGTCTGGTGCATGTACATGTTACATCAGACATTTACTAATTACCAGATGATAAACATTCATGGGAGTAGGGGCAGAATCAGCATGTATTAATATCTGCATGGACAGACGATTGGTGACAAAGCAAGTTGATGCTGTCGTTTACTGCCAGGTATACTGAGAAGGGCTAAGTCAAGAGCAGAAAGAAGGACAAGGAGATTGCGATGGGAAAATGATAGGTTAGGCCAGTGGGGAACACTTTGTCAGATGAAAGATAATGTGAGGTTATCTACTTTGGTAGGAAGAACAAAAAAACCAGATATTGTTTAAATAGAGATAGATTCAGCAGCATTTCAGACCAATCTGGGTGTCCTTGTACATGAAACAAAGAGTAGGATGCAGATGCAGCAACCACGTAAGTGGGCGAATGGAATCTTGCAAATGGGTTAGAACAGAATAGTAAGATTGTAGAAACTACAGCTGGAATTCTGTGTGTGTGTGTGTGTGTATATATATATATATATATATATGTATATATATATATATATATATATATATATATATATATATATATATATGAGTTTAGAAGTGTGAGGTGATGCTTCTGAGGAGAATGCTTCTGAGTTTTCCCTCATGGGAGGCTGCAGAACGAGACGGTATAATTCTTTTGAATTGGGGTTTCCCATATAAAACAGCGATGAAGATTAACTTTCTCTATGAATCATGTATCTTTGGAATTCACTTCCCTAAAAATGGATGGACATTTTGTTTACAAGGGTTTCAGCAGTTTTGTGGAGCAAGATTCAAAATGCAGCTGAGGCACAGTCAGGCCAGGCAAGATCTTCCGGATTGTCAGCCTATGGCCTACACCTACTCCTATTTCTTGCCTTCTTATAAGATAAAGCAAATATTGTTACCATATCATGATTTATGGAAATTGCTGCAAGGCAAAGATGGAACAAGGGGACTCTTTTGTTCCCCATGGGTCATTGCTCGTGCCATTGGTTGAAAATAGTTCAGACTTAACATGTGGGCAAGGTAAAAAAAATTATGTTCAGTTGTCTTAAAACGTAAAGTGTGGTAACAGTGACGAGGAAAGTAAAGGACTGCAGATGGTCATAGAATAAGCAGAAAGCTTGTGCACTTTAATCAGAATGAATAAGAAGAGATAATATAGATAAAATGGCACAGTTCTAAAGGATTTGCTGGAAAACAGAGATCTGGTTATGAATTATATAAATCTTTTGAAGGTGACAGGGCAAGCTGTAAAAAACATCAATATAAATATGTGCTGGTTCTGGAACAACTGCTTAAGGAAAGCGCTTCACTCTTTAGGATCCTGTGCTTTGTAAGTGGAGGTACTGAGTATAAAAGCAGGGACGTTAGTTTGAAGATTTTATCAAAAACCTGCTTACCCACAGATGGAGCATTGCATCCATTTTTGGTTATCGTACTTTAGGAAGATTGTGAAGGTGCAATAGTCCTAAAAAGAATGTTTCCAGAGATAATGATGAAAGAAGATTGAGAGGAAATATTGAAAAGGTATAGAAAATCAAGCTAAAGCTGTTTCCATTAGCTTGTGGTTGAAGAACCGGGGCCACAGATCTATAATAATGGATAAGTGACTGTGAAGGAAAATATTTTTTACATAGAAAGTAGTTATAATCTGAAACTTTTGGCTTGTAAACATGGGAGCAGAATCAATCAGGGATTTCAAAAGAAATTTGAAGTAAGATTATTTATAATGGAATGGGGGAAAAAGTGGGCATAATTAGACTGATGGGATTGATTCACAGGAGTTCAGACAGTCAATGGGCTGAAAGATTCTAGCTCATAATAAGATTTTTTTTGTAGGCATGATACTGTTGTTAAACATATTAATTTAGCAAAGGATTTGGGAAGTATTCTGAAGAGAGAAAGAGCGTTGTTTACTCAGAATCATTAATTACAATATTATTGTACCTTTGTTTCAATATATTAATCTACACGGCTAGGCGTTTTGTATAAACATAAGAATTAAACAAAATAATTTCATTCCAGCATCAATACAATTGAGACAAAAAAAAGCTGAAGATTCTGAAAACCTGAAATAAAAACACAAAATGCTGGAAACACTCAGCAGGTTAGGCAGCGTCTGTGGAAAGGATAACAGTTAATGTCTTAGGTTGAAGGCCCTTTGTTCCTTTTCCATCGCAAACATGCCAATTTAATTATGTGTCTCTTTCCCAAGTGCTGCTAGGTCTGGTGAATATTCCCAGCATTTGTTTTGTTTTTATTTTAGTATTGCTATCGTGTTTGGCATCTCAGTGAATTCTCAACTTTGTCCTCTTTGAAATATGAAATTTGTCCATCATGATTGCAATATCAGGTTGAATTTAGCAACAGTACTTACACTGAAAGTAACTGAGTTGTACTGCACTTTTACCCAAGAAAAAGTATGTTGAGCAGGAATGTTAACCCCAATATAGTACGTGACTGCGTAGATTATGATTCTAATATTGAGTGCAGCAGCTGCATGTTACACATATAAAAACTGGTAAAACAAAACAAGATCTGAGATACTGTAAAATATTTAGTTGCATATCCATCTTTGCATATCCATCAGCTAAAGGAATATTAATCGAGATGAAACAATTGGTAAAGGTGGCACATATGATTGACAGGCAGCTGCCACGTCAGTCGCTCAGTGGTTCTTGGTTGATTAAAATCACAAATGGAACCACTATATTACTCAGGGTGTGCCTCAGGGTTGGGTGATGGGCCCGTTGCTGTTTGTCATCTACAATGATTTGGATGAGAACAAACAGGGCAAGATTAGCAAGTTTGCTGATGAGACAAAAGTTAGTGGTTTTGCAGATAGTGAAGATGGTTGTGAACAATTGCAGTAGAAACTGGATCGATTGACCAGGCGGGTGAAGGAATGGTTGATGGAATTTAATACAGAGAAGTATGAGGTGTTGCATTTTGGGACGTTAAACAAGGGCAGGACCTACACAGTAAATGGTAAGCCTCTAAGTAATGTTGTAGAGCAGAGGGATCTAGTGAGTACAGGTGCATGGTTCCTTTTAAGGTCGAGTTGCAGGTAGATAAGGTGGCCAAAAGGCTTTTGGCACTTTGGCTTTCGTCAATCAGAGTATTGAGTACAGAAGTTGGGAGGTCATGTTGCAGTTATATAAGACGTTGGTGAGACTGCATTTAGAATATTATGTTCAGTTCTGGGCACCATGTTATAGGAAAGATATTGTCAAGCTTGAAAGGGTTCAGAAAAGATTTACGAGGATGCTGCCAGGACTAGAGGGTGTGAGCTATAGGGAGAGGTTGAGTAGACTGGGTCTCTATTCCATGGAGCACAGGAGGATGAGGGGAGATCTTATCGAGGTATACAAAATCATGAGAGGAATAGATCGGGTAGATGCACAGAGTCTTTTGCCCAGAGTAGGGGAATCAAGGACCAAAGGACATAGGTTCAAGGTGAAGGGGAAAAGATTTAATAGGAATCCGAGGGGTAATTTTTTCACACAAAAAGTGGTGGGTGTATGGAACAAGCTGCCAGAGGAGGTAGATGAGGCTGGGACTATCCCATCGTTTAAGAAACAGTTAGACGGGTACATGGATAGGACAGGTTTGGAGAGATATGGACCAAGCGCAGACAAGTGGGACTAGTGCAGCTGGGACATTGTTGGCCGGTGTGGGCGTGTTGGGCCGAAGGGCCTGTTTCCACTGTATCACTATATGACTCTATGACTATAAACGGCTATGAATGGATGCCGCAAATGTCCTTCACATGTTTAACTTCTCCATTCCATCTTTGCAGCCAAGACATTGTGTTGTACCGATGGCATTTACTGAAATTAAATTATTCATAATTGTTGAGGTATTGGGCAACGTGATGAAAACTTTAGTGCCTTAAAATCTAGGAAATGTCTTTGGTAGGAAACAGGGAATCATATAAGGTTAGATAAAGTTTAGAAAGAAGTGAAATGAGAGCCCAGAAGTTTATTATTTATTACACAAAGTTGCTGCAACCAAAACCTGTATTGGTTTGCTAGATTTAACCTGCCCCAGGTTCTTGGCATGATCGTTTTTGTGAGATTTAAAAAAAAAATCAATTCAGTTACTTGAATGGCATCCATAAAAAGCAAGTGAGCTTGTTTAATATTCTGTTCCAGTTGATGTCAAGCATGAACTAAGTTTATCATTTGCCAGTGCAGTGCATAGAAAACAAGATAGATGAATTCTGTCCACTTTTCAGGCATGAAGACTGAGTCTTTCTTCAAAAGCTGATCTTGGGTGGAATATCTAATTAACACAACTAGACTGGTTTTATTTTTCTATGAAAACTGCGGGATAATGTTAGACATTTCTACTAATGCCATTCTGAAACCTTCACATCAACATTTCACTTCCTTAAATGGAACATTGACCAATGGAAATAAGTTATATAGCTTTTGCTGGCTGCACTGTTATTTGCCATTTTGGGGAAATAGTGTGGATAAATATTTTCCATTCAGTTCTTAGCAAGACAAAAAATAACTAAAACATTTGTTTCTTGAGTATTAATTAAAAGGAGAGGAGAGCTTCAGGAGAGCTCAATCATTTATCTTTTGAAATTAGATCTTTTTATTCTGGAGAGCAAGGAGAGTTTTTATTCTCAAGTATTATTTGAAGCACTGAGCAGGTCCTCTCCAGGTTGTAATCGTCCAACTTATGCACAGAGAACAGCACAGGAGCAGGCCCGTCAGCCCAGCCAAACAGTCTGCCAAACACGATGCCACTAATCCTGCAAATAACTCATATCTCCACATTTCCTGCACATCCTATCCACAGGTCTATTCAATGCCACTATTGTATCTGCCTCAACCATCACCCCCGGCAATGTGATCCAGGCACCACCACCCTCTATGGGGGAAATAAATTGTTCCGCACATCTTTAAATTTAGCCTTTGTCACCTTAAAGCTATGTCCTCTAGAATTTGATATTTCCACTCTGGGAAAAAGTTAGGGAGATCAGCAGGATTGAATTGCCGGCTGCTGAAGGGCTGGAGTCATCTTTCGTGCCTGCAAACATGGCCTGCACGCGAGGTTCTGAATTATGAACTGTCTGGATTACGGACAGATCACAGGAACAGAATCCCTGCTGAACCTGGGCAGGGCATACATTCTGTTTGCATTGCACGGAACATGGAAGAAATTATTTCTTGCAGCAACACAACAGATAGTACTTAGTAGACACCAGAATAAACAAACAGAGGTTTGATAAAAAAGAAAGAAACAAACAAACAATATAGTGCAAAAAACAAAACAAAGCCCAAGTCCGTAATGTAATCAAGGCTTTTCGTAGTTCGGCGTTTAGTTGGAGTTTGTAGTGTACTGTAACTGTACCTACAAGTACCAGATCTGTTAGCATTATTGCATGTAGTTAAATGTGCAAACATTGTTTAGTCTCTACGGTGCAGGTCAAAAGCAGACATCCTGGGGAATGTTCTATTTTGGAATTGCTTTGACTACGATAAAAGAGAAAAGAAAATAATTTAATTTGTGCTGTTAATTAATTTTCATGTTACTTTAAAATATCACACAAATATGTGATCCTAATAGGCAACACAGCAAAGGCTAATAGCTTTTCTAATTTGTTGATCCTTTAGAAACTTTTGTATTCTTACGTCATAAGAAGAGTAGTTTCCTTTTTACTGTAACTTCTGCATAGTGCCATCATAAAGTCCATTGCTACATACAGTATTTTTATTTTACTGCTTATTTTTTCACCACTGTAGTGTGTGGCTGGGGGAAGTTGATGTCAAATTTGAACAAGTTCTGCTGAAGGCTCTTGACCTGAAGGATTACCTATTTCTCATTTCATAGACGTGACCAGATCTACTGAGTGTTTCCAGCATTTTCTGCTTTTGATTAAGATTTCCAGTAGTTGGAGTTTTTCATTTTTCACATTTAACTTTAGCTTGCAAAACATGTTATTTTCCTAACTTAATAACTTTCATGCAATGATGTACTTTTGCATCAGAGAACAGTTTTCTTGGTAAAAGATAAGTCACCAAAACGAATGTTAAATAAGTGAGTTTCTAATTGGAGCCTTACTTGATCAATGACGAACTTCAAAAATTGGTATGATAGTCAATGCAGCTGATGTATCTGATTCCTGATTTTCTCTTCATTTCAATCAGTTGGAAAATTCAAAGTATTATCAAGTGGACCTATTTTTCCTCCATCCCAATTGTATTCAAATTTGGGCCTTTACCATGAATATTATTTTGGACACATTTTATTAGCTGCAATGAATGATTGAATTTATTGTTTTACACATGATTCGCGAAGATTCAAGGATTATGAAGGGTATACATGTTACAACAGTTTACCAACCACAGCAGTTGCAGGCCCCAGGGTGCCCAACCAGTGGTACAGTGTCACCCAACAAGCGATTACATATGAGGAACATGAACTTAGTGCCTGCTCAGTTCCTACAGATGACATATACAGTGCCCTCCAGAATGTTTGGGACAAAAACCCATCATTTATTTATTTGCCTCTGTACTCCTCAATTTGAGATTTGTAATAGAAAAACTCACATGTGGCTAAAGTGCACATTGTCAGATTTTATTAAAGGGTATTTTTATACATTTTGGTTTCACCATGTAGAAGTTACAGCTGTGTTTATACATAGTCCCCCCCATTTCAGGGCACCATAATGTTTGGGACACATGGCTTCATAGGTGTTTGTAATTGCTCAGGTGTGTTTAATTGCCTCCTTAATGCAGGTATAAGAGAGCTCTCGGCACCTAGTCTTTCCTCCAATCTTTCCATCACCTTTGGAAACTTTTATTGCTGTTTATCAACATGAGGACCAAAGTTGTGCCAATGAAAGTCAAAGAAGCCATTATGAGACTGAGAAACAAGAATAAAACTGTTAGAGACAAACCTTAGGCTCACCAAAATCAACTGTTTGGAACATCATCAAGAAGAAAGAGAGCACTGGTGAGCTTACTAATCACAAAGGGACTGGCAGGCCAAGGAAGACCTCCACAGCTGATGACAGAAGAATTCTCTTTATAATAAAGAAAAATCCCCAAACACCTATCCGACAGATCAGAAACACTCTTCAGGAATCAGGTGTGGATTTGACAATGACCACTGTCCGCAGAAGACTTTATGAACAGAAATACAGAGGCTACACTGCAAGATGTAAACCACTGGTTAACTGCAAAAATAGATGGCCAGGTTATAGTTTGCCAAAAAAGTACTTAAAAAAGCAACCACAGTTCTGGAAAAAGGTCTTGTGGACAGATGAGACGAAGATTAACTTATATCAGAGTGATGGCAAGAGCAAAGTATGGAGGAGGGAAGGAACTGCCCAAGATCCAAAGCATACCACCTCATCTGTGAAACACAGTGGTGGGGGTGTTATGGCCTGGATATGTATAGCTACTGAAGGTACTGGCTCACTTATCTTCATTGATATTACAACTGCTGATGGTAGTAGCACAATTAATTCTGAAGTGTATAGACACATTCTATCTGCTCAAGTTCAAACAAATGCCTCAATGGTGTCAGGTTAGGTAAGGGGGAAGTGCAGCGAGACCTGGGTGTCCTTGTACACAAGTCACTGAATGTTGGCGTGCAGGTACAGCAGGCAGTGAAGAAAGCTGATGGCATGTTGGCCTTCATAATGAGACGATTTCTGCAGTTGTATAGGGCCCTGGTAAGACCACATCTGGAGTTTTGTGTACTGTTTTGGTCTCCCAATTTGAGGAAGGACATTCTTGTAATTGAGGCAGTGCAGCATAGGTTCACGAGATTGATCCCTGGGATGGCGGAACTGTCATATGAGGAAAGATTGAAAAGACTAGGCTTTTATTCACTGGAGTTTAGAAGGATGAGAGGGAATCTTATAGAGACATAAAATTATAAAAAGACTGGACAAGCTAGATGCAGGAAAAATGTTCCCAATGTTGGGGGAGTCCAGAACCAGGGGCCACAGTCTTAGAATAAAGGGGAGGCCATTTCAAACTGAGGTGAGAAGGAACTTTTTCACCCAGAGAGTTGTGAATTTGTAGAATTCTCTGCCACAGAGGGCAGTGGAGGGCAATTCACTGGGTGAATTTAAGAGAGAGTTAGATAGAGCTCTGGGGGCTAGTGGAATCAAGGGATATGGGGAGAAGTTGGGCACAGATTACTGATTGTGGATGATCAGCCATGATCACAATGAATGGCGGTGCTAGCTCGAAGGGCCGAATGGCCTCCTCCTGCACCTATTTTCTATGTTTCTAAAACTCATTGGCCGGCAGTTCATTCTGCAGCAAGACAATGATCCCGAACATACTGCTAAAACAAAAAAGGAGCTTTTCAAGGCTAAAAAACGGTGAAATCTTGAGTGGCCAAGTCAATCGCCCGATCTAAACCCAATTGAGCATGTATTTTATTTGCTGGAGAGAAAACTGAGAGGGACTAGCCCCCAAAACAAGCATCAGCTAAAGATGGCTGCAATATAGGCCTGGCAGAGCATCACTAGAGAAGACACCCAACAACTGGTGATGTCCATGAATCGCAGACTTCAAGCAGTCATTGCATGCATAGGATATGCAACGAAATACTAAACATAACTACTTTCATTTACATGACATTGCTGTGTCCAAAACATTAAGGTGCCCTGAAATAGGGGGACTATGTATAAACACTGCTGTAATTTCTACATGGTGAAACCAAAATGTATAAAAATGGCCTTTATTAAAATCTGACAATGTGCACTTCAACCACATGTGATTTTTTTTTCTATTACAAATCTCAAATTGTGGAGTACAGAGGCAAATAAATAAATGATGGGTGTTTGTCCCAAACATTCTGGAGGGCACTGTATGGCACAAATAATTGGCTTGTGGGATGTATAGGCAAAAATTTATGCTGTCTCTTCAGCTGATAAATATTTTATCTTTTCCCAATGGATTGAACCATGCAGTCCTTCCTCCTACTTGCAGTCCATCCCTGGGTTAAAAACACCCAACTTATAGACGCCGGTACATACAGACAAATTCTTATCAAATTGTTAAATTCCACAATCTGACATGTTGATTCCTAGATGCTGGAAGAATGTTCCCAATGTTGGGCGAGTCCAAAACCAGGGGCCACAGCCTTAGAATAAAGGGGAGGCCGTTTAAAACTGAGGTGAGAAGGAACTTTTTCATCCAGAGAGTTGTGAATTTGTGGAATTCTCTGCCACAGAAGGCAGTGGAGGACAAATCACTGGATGGATTTAAGAGAGAGTTAGATAGAGCTCTAGGGGCTAGTGGAATCAAGGGATATAGGGAGAAGGCAGGCACGGGTTATTGATGTGGATGATCAGCCATGATCACAATGAATGGTGGTGCTGGCTCGAAAGGCCGAATGGTCTCCTCCTGCACCTATTTTCTATGTTTCTCTCTGCACTTTTAGTAATTGTTCTTTCTTATCAGTCTTATGTGGTTTTGATGCCATGCATTTTTGGGAGCATTTTCCTAATTGTGGAGAGAATTTACTTACGGGCATCTGTAAAATGGAACCCATTTATTGCCTGAGGATAGCCTGTATTTCCTCCATTCACCTGTTCTCTTTGTGTGTCCTTCAACTTTCTCTACTTCTCCTATCACCCACCTGGACTTAGGGCAATTTACAACATCCAATTAATCTACCTGGATATTTTAAATTATAACTGAGCAATATAATCAAAGAGTTTTGAACGATGCAGTCCTTTATAAGGCAGAGTTTAATAGCATAATGTTCATCTGAACTCAAGAGAAGCTAATTACATTAATTAACCATTTTAAGGTTAGTCCCAATCACCTGAAGGTGCTTGGAAAAATTTCGTACGACTTCTCGGGGCAAGAATACCTTGTATCCTATCTGGTTTGGGATGTGAGAGGAAACAGGAACCTGGGTCACAGTGAGAACATACAAACCAAACACATACAGCACCTGGGGATAGGATCAAATCTGGGCTCTGGAACTTTGAGGTAGCAGTGCTAACAACTGCACTACTGTGCTGATTCTTCACCTACTCCTATCTCTCTCTCTCTCACATGAGGCCCACGTTTGTAGAAGTTTCCTTTCTCTTAACTAGATTATGTTTAGAGAACTTCTACTTGGTGACAGTGCAGAGAATTTGCTTCCTGTCAAGGCTGTTTGTTCATCCTGTGTTAAGCGAATGTCTTTGACATTTAATACACAATGAAACGATCATTTTTGGATAGAGTCTAAAACAGGTGTGAGGCAGAGCAACCACCTGTATATTAGACTGCATTTCTTCTGGGCATTGATGGTAAACAATTCAAACACTTCAATGTTGTGCAATGGGAAATTATTGTAAATGATAAGAGGCATTCCTAGAGGCTGTGGTTAACTTCACTTGCGTTTCTTGCTCTGAGAAATGTTCCCAACACCCTCAGGTTATTGGGACAATAGACAATAGACAATAGACAATAGACAATAGATGCAGGAGTAGGCCATTCAGCCCTTCGAGCCAGCACCGCCATTCAATGCGATCATGGCTGATCACTCTCAATCAGTACCCCGTTCCTGCCTTCTCCCCATACCCCCTCACTCCTCTATCCTTAAGAGCTCTATCCAGCTCTCTCTTGAAAGCATCCAACGAACTGGCCTCCACTGCCTTCTGAGGCAGAGAATTCCACACCTTCACCACACGACTGAAAAAGTTCTTCCTCATCTCCGTTCTAAATGGCCTACCCCTTATTCTTAAACTGTGGCCCCTTGTTCTGGACTCCCCCAACATTGGGAACATGTTTCCTGCCTCTAATGTGTCCAATCCCCTAATTATCTTATATGTTTCAATAAGATCCCCCCTCATCCTTCTAAATTCCAGTGTATACAAGCCCAATCGCTCCAGCCTTTCAACATACGACAGTCCCGCCATTCCGGGAATTAACCTAGTGAACCTACGCTGCACGCCCTCCATAGCAAGAATATCCTTCCTCAAATTTGGAGACCAAAACTGCACACAGTACTCCAGGTGCGGTCTCACCAGGGCCCGGTACAACTGTAGAAGGACCTCTTTGCTCCTATACTCAACTCCTCTTGTTACGAAGGCCAACATTCCATTGGCTTTCTTCACTGCCTGCTGTACCTGCATGCTTCCTTTCATTGACTGATGCACTAGGACACCCAGATCTCGTTGAACTCCCCCTCCTCCTAACTTGACACCATTCAGATAATAATCTGTCTTTCTATTCTTACTTCCAAAGTGAATAACCTCACACTTATCTACATTAAACTGCATCTGCCATGTATCCGCCCACTCACACAACCTGTCCGTCACCCTGCAGCCTTATTGCATCTTCCTCACAATTCACACTACCCCCCAGCTTAGTATCATCTGCAAATTTGCTAATGGTACTTTTAATCCCTTCGTCTAAGTCATTAATGTATATCGTAAATAGCTGGGGTCCCAGCACCGAACCTTGCGGTACCCCACTGGTCACTGCCTGCCATTCCGAAAGGGACCCATTTATCCCCACTCTTTGCTTTCTGTCTGTCAACCAATTTTCTATCCATGTCAGTACCCTACCCCCAATACCATGTGCCCTAATTTTGCCCACTAATCTCCTATGTGGGACCTTGTCGAAGGCTTTCTGAAAGTCGAGGTACACCACATCCACTGATTCTCCCCTGTCAATTTTCCTAGTTACATCCTCAAAAGATTCCAGTAGATTTGTCAAGCATGATTTCCCCTTCGTAAATCCATGCTGACTCGGAATGATCCTGTCACTGCTATCCAAATGCTCAGCAATTTCGTCTTTTATAATTGACTCCAGCATCTTCCCCACCACTGATGTCAGACTAACTGGTCTATAATTACCCGTTTTCTCTCTCCCTCCTTTCTTAAAAAGTGGGATAACATTTGCTATCCTCCAATCCACAGGAACTGATCCTGAATCTATAGAACATTGAAAAATGATCTCCAATGCTTCCACTATTTCTAGAGCCACTTCCTTAAGTACCCTGGGATGCAGACCATCAGGCCCTGGGGATTTATCAGCCTTCAGTCCCATCAGTCTACCCAAAACCATTTCCTGCCTAATGTGGATTTCCTTCAGTTCCTCCATCACCCTAGGTTCTCCGGCCCCTAGAACATTTGGGAGATTGTGTGTATCTTCCTCAGTGAAGACAGATCCAAAGTAACGGTTTAACTCGTCTGCCATTTCTTTGTTCCCCATAATAAATTCTCCTGCTTCTGTCTTCAAGGGACCCACATTTGCCTTGACTATTTTTTTCCTCTTCACGTACCTAAAAAAACTTTTGCTATCCTCCTTTATATTATTGGCTAGTTTACCCTCGTACCTCATCTTTTCTCCCCGTATTGCCTTTTTAGTTAACTTTTGTTGCTCTTTAAAAGAGTCCCAATCCTCTGTCTTCCCACTCTTCTTTGCTATGTTATACTTCCTCTCCTTAATTTTTATGCTGTCCCTGACTTCCCTTGTCAGCCACAGGTGTCTCTTACTCCCCTTAGAGTTTTTCCGCCTCTTTGAAATAAATTGATCCTGCAACCTCTGCATTATTCCCAGGAATACCTGCCATTGCTGTTCTACCGTCTTCCCTGCTAGGGCCTCCTTCCAGTCAATTTTGGCCAGCTCCTGCCTCATGCCTCTGTAATCCCCTTTGCTATACTGTAATACTGCCACTTCCGATTTTCCCTTCTGCCTTTCCATTTGCAGAGTAAAACTTATCATGTTGTGATCACTGCGTCCTAATGGCTCTTTTACCTCTAGTCCCCTTATCAGATCAGGATCATTACACAACACTAAATCCAGAATTGCCTTCTCCCTGGTAGGCTCCAGTACAAGCTGTTCTAAGAATCCATCTCGAAGGCACTCTACAAACTCTCTTTCCTGGGGTCCATTTCCAACCTGATTTTCCCAGTCTACCTGCATGTTGAAATCTCCCATAACCACCGTAGCATTACATTTTTGACACGCCAATTTTATCTCCTGATTCAACTTGCACCCTATGTCGAGGCTACTGTTTGGGGGCCTATAGATAACTCCCATTAGGGTCTTTTTACCCTTACAATTTCTCATTTCAACATCTCCTGATTCTATGTCACCCCTTGCAAGGGAATGAATATCATTCCTTACCATCAGAGCAACCCCACCCCCTCTGCCCACCTGTCTGTCTTTTCTATACGTTGTGTACCCCTGAATATTCAGTTCCCAGCCCTGGTCCTCTTGTAGCCATGTCTCAGTGATCCCTACAACATCATACTTGCCCATGACTAACTGAGCCTCAAGCTCATCCACTTTATTTTTTATACTACGCGCATTTAAGTACAACACTTTAACTTCTGTATTTACCTCCCCTCTCACATCGGTCACAATTGGCCCTGCCCTTAATTTCTTTTCCCCTCTAGAACTTCTGTTCCCATTCTTCCCGAAAGTCTTTTGCAATATCTCCTGTATTCCCTTTTACCTCATCTTCATATTCACAATTTGTTAACCCCTCCCCCCCACTACTTAGTTTAAAGCCACAGGTGTCACACTAGCAAACCTGCCTGCCAGAATGTTTGTCCCCCTGCTGTTAAGATGTAACCCGTCCCTTTTGTACAAGTCACCCCTAGCCCAGAAGAGATCCCAGTGGTCCAGAAATCTAAATCCCTGCTCTCTGCACCAGCCCCTCAGCCATAAATTCATACCCTCTATCTCTCTGTTCCTGGCCTGACCAGCACGAGGTACCAGTAGCAGTCCAGAGATAACCACCTTCGACGTCCTACTTCTCAGTGTTTTTCCCAACTCTCTAAACTCCCGCTGTAGCACCTCCTTCCTCTTCCGCCTGACGTCATTCGTGCCCACGTGCACAACGACTTCAGGTTGATCACCTTCCCTCACTAGGATTTTCTGAAGCCGGTCCGTGATGTGTTGAACCCTGGCACCAGGGAGGCAACAGACCATCCTCAAGTCCCTCCTGCTGCCACAGAATCTTCTGTCCGTCCCTCGGACGATGGAGTCACCGACCACTACGGCTCTTCCTGACTTCGGTCTCCCCTGTCGAGTACCCTTGCCAACAGGTCCGCCACTCGGACTGGAAACGTCTTCTGCCCCGACAGTTCCCAAGAGGGTATACCTATTTGCAATAGGCACAGCCACTGGGGTCTCCTGTAGTCCTCGTCCACTCCCCCCTGAAACAGTCTCCCATCTTCGCTCGACCTGGACCCTTGGCGTGACAGCCTCACAATAGGTCCTGTCGAGGAAACTCTCGCATTCCCGGATGGTCATCCAACTGCCTCTCCAACTCCACCACACGTCCCTTCAGGAGCTGCACCTGGACACAGTTCTTGCAGGTGTAGCTCCCAGAAGCTCCAGCGACGTCCCTGTCTTCCCACATCCTGCAGGAAACACACTGCACCAACTTTTCCGCCATTACCTTGTGTCTATAACAGTTCTGGCTTAAAACAATTGTAACCTCCTCACCTCAGCCTCCTCGCCGAAGACTCGCAGCCAAAGACTCGCTCTTTTCTCACTGGGCTGCACCCGAACAGGGCTGCACCCTTTTGCAAGTCTTGCTTATATCACCAATTAAATTGCCTGATTGTCCAATTTACCTGACTTCTCACTTAAATTAACACTTACTTTTCTTCTCAGCCAACGGGCGTCCTTGCTCTGCTCCCGGACTTTTCAAACTGACTACTAGCGTCCTCTTGGCGCTCTTTTTAAACTGCCTTTTCCACTGTAATTAACACTTACTTTTCTTCTCAGCCAACGGGCGTCCTTGCTCTGCTCCCGGACTTTTCAAACTTACTACTAGCGTCCTCTTGGCGCTCTTTTTAAACTGCCTTTTCCACTGTAATTAACACTTACTTTTCTTCTCAGCCAACGGGCGTCCTTGCTCTGCTCCCGGACTCCTGGTCCTGGTTGTTGATTCATGTAATTAGCTCCTCTTAAATCCAGATGAACATTGTGCTGTTAAACTCTCGCTAATAGAGGACTGCATTGTCCAAAACTCTAATTATATTGCTACATTATAATTTAAAATATCCAATTTGCTTTACTTTTGCACATTTATGTTATTTATTTCTTTCGGTGTCAGGATTGTGTTGCTATTGCAAAAAAATGGGTTGGTTTACACAGTGCTTTAAAATTGTTCAATATTTTATGTGTTTCAGTATTTCACAATAATAAACTGTGTTGATTCTTTTGATGTGTGTTGATTTTGCACACTCCTGAGGATTGATTGTTATGTCCTGTGCTGCTTTCGGGGAGAGTTGAGACTCAATCCAGGTAGTCATAAGAGAAAGACATACAACAGTATTTGCAGAGTGGGAAGCTACCTTCATTTTTCTTATTTTTAGTACCTCTCTCAGGCAGCATCATGAAAACTGTATCATCATTTCTGCCTGTGTGATTCTTTCTGTTTGCAGATCAACTGGTGTATTTGACTGTATAATACCATTTCAAAGAACAATCTGGATCATGCAATTAGATATGATGTGCATATATAAATGCAAAATCCTTTTTTCATTATGTTCTGTTAATAGTTAGGACTTTAAGTATGTACTGAGTTCTTTGTGTTGTAATTGAAATATTTGCGGCTGTTAAAATTTTCAGTTCCCTTGGGTGTGTGTTCTGTTTCCTGTTAAGATCTTGCTTTGCAGATGAGTTCTGCTGCAAAAGCTGATTGTTATCAGTGCCTTTAAGAAAACTTTAGTGGGCTAGTCTTACACTTGAGGCAATGAACGTGGAGTTACAAATTACTTTTGGCTTCAAACTGAATAGAATATTTGATTTACTAAAATAAATATGAAAAAATGAATGGTTTCATTGCAGAAAATATCAATTCATTATTATTGATTTGTTTGTAGTGTTGGAAGAAACTAAATAGTGTGGAAGCCTAAGAAATGTTTTCATTAAATAAAATTAAATTGGCAAAAAGTATGCAACCCTGGATTAGTTGCTTAATGTCACTAATCCAGGGTTGCATGACTCTTCTGAAGAGGATGTGGTTGTATTGTGTAGCAACTCCTTAGCTCGTATTTTATCTGCTAGAGGTTTTTTGTGTGTAGCATGTTACCAAAGCTAAAGGAAGTAAATTTGGGTTAGCAAGCCAGCACACAATGCTATGCATAACATATAGAACATTGCATGGCTTGCTGATGGTGTTACTAACAAACAGTAACTATAACAAATATTTCAATGACTATCAAGACATTGTTCAAATGAAGTTTAGATTGTGAATACATAGGTTTAACTGCAATCTTTAACAAAGTTTGATCTTGCAGGACCTTGCAGGATAAATGTCCA